>NW_028277165.1:32813421-33126315 GCF_051122295.1 Plectrocnemia conspersa
ATGCGATACTCAAAATTAAAATTTTAATCTTCGAAACCAAGCAGTTAAGAGCGTTAACTCTTCCGAAAGTCTCAAAATGGCTAGTATGGGGGTACGATCGAACTGATACATCGCTTGTTTTCAAGCAAAAATATATATTTTTTATATTTTATTCTGATGAACTTTAGGCTTCTGAACATTTCATGTATAGATACTTTTTTGACGAAATTCAACACTACTGAGTTATAAGTGATTGAATTTTAATACTTGTCGCCATTTTGCAAAAAATTGACAAAATGGATTTTGCTAACAAACATACACAGGATGCTTAAGAATTCTATACTGTCACAAAAATTGAAATTCAAATATGTATAAATAAGCTCACACTGACCTTAACTATATTGAAAATCTTATGAGCGTATGTATGGTGGGTCGATCGACTCATCACACTAAACGTGTTTTGAAAAAAAAATACTTTTATTTTTTAATTTTTAATTTTTTTTTTAAGTATCGTAAGTATAGTCAAAAGCTCTATTTTGTATTAAAAATTCAAGTCGATTTCTTAAATAGAAGCCTCATACGAGCGTTAACTATATGCAGAGTCGCATAAAAGCTCGTTCGAGGTCTCGGTCAATATATAGTAAGACTCGGTTTTTATTAAAAAAAAAATAATTAAAAATTGCTTTTATATGCAAATTAAAATTCCGAACACTTTTTGCATACGACATTTTTCAGTAGGATTTCATTTAGCAAAGTTATGACACTTTGAATTTTTACGATAGCCGCCATTTTGCAAAAAAATTTTATATATTTTTTTTAAACGTAACGTATAGGGGCTGCGCGTTAGTTCTATGCGATACTCAAAATTAAAATTTTAATCTTCGAAACCAAGCAGTTAAGAGCGTTAACTCTTCCGAAAGTCTCAAAATGGCTAGTATGGGGGTACGATCGAACTGATACATCGCTTATTTTCAAGCAAAAATATATATTTTTTATATTTTATTCTGATGAACTTTAGGCTTCTGAACATTTCATGTATAGATACTTTTTTGACGAAATTCAACACTACTGAGTTATAAGTGATTGAATTTTAATACTTGTCGCCATTTTGCAAAAAATTGACAAAATGGATTTTGCTAACAAACATACACAGGATGCTTAAGAATTCTATACTGTCACAAAAATTGAAATTCAAATATGTATAAATAAGCTCACACTGACCTTAACTATATTGAAAATCTTATGAGCGTATGTATGGTGGGTCGATCGACTCATCACACTAAACGTGTTTTGAAAAAAAAATACTTTTATTTTTTAATTTTTAATTTTTTTTTAAAGTATCGTAAGTATAGTCAAAAGCTCTATTTTGTATCAAAAATTCAAGTCGATTTCTTAAATAGAAGCCTCATACGAGCGTTAACTATATGCAGAGTCGCATAAAAGCTCGTTCGAGGTCTCGGTCAATATATGGTAAGACTCGGTTTTTATTAAAAAAAAAATAATTAAAAATTGCTTTTATATGCAAATTAAAATTCCAAACACTTTTTGCATACGACATTTTTCAGTAGGATTTCATTTAGCAAAGTTATGACACTTTGAATTTTTACGATAGCCGCCATTTTGCAAAAAAATTTTATATATTTTTTTTAAACATAACGTGTAGGGGCTGCGCGTTAGTTCTATGCGATACTCAAAATTAAAATTTTAATCTTCGAAACCAAGCAGTTAAGAGCGTTAACTCTTCCGAAAGTCTCAAAATGGCTAGTATGGGGGTACGATCGAACTGATACATCGCTTGTTTTCAAGCAAAAATATATATTTTTTATATTTTATTCTGATGAACTTTAGGCTTCTGAACATTTCATGTATAGATACTTTTTTGACGAAATTCAACACTACTGAGTTATAAGTGATTGAATTTTAATACTTGTCGCCATTTTGCAAAAAATTGACAAAATGGATTTTGCTAACAAACATACACAGGATGCTTAAGAATTCTATACTGTCACAAAAATTGAAATTCAAATATGTATAAATAAGCTCACACTGACCTTAACTATATTGAAAATCTTATGAGCGTATGTATGGTGGGTCGATCGACTCATCACACTAAACGTGTTTTGAAAAAAAAATACTTTTATTTTTTAATTTTTAATTTTTTTTTAAAGTATCGTAAGTATAGTCAAAAGCTCTAATTTGTATCAAAAATTCAAGTCGATTTCTTAAATAGAAGCCTCATACGAGCGTTAACTATATGCAGAGTCGCATAAAAGCTCGTTCGAGGTCTCGGTCAATATATGGTAAGACTCGGTTTTTATTAAAAAAAAAATAATTAAAAATTGCTTTTATATGCAAATTAAAATTCCGAACACTTTTTGCATACGACATTTTTCAATAGGAATTTATTTAGCAAAGTTATGACACTTTGAATTTTTACGATATCCGCCATTTTGCAAAAAATTTTTATATATTTTTTTTAAACGTAACGTATAGGGGCTGCGCGTTAGTTCTATGCGATACTCAAAATTAAAATTTTAATCTTCGAAACCAAGCAGTTAAGAGCGTTAACTCTTCCGAAAGTCTCAAAATGGCTAGTATGGGGGTACGATCGAACTGATACATCGCTTGTTTTCAAGCAAAAATATATATTTTTTATATTTTATTCTGATGAACTTTAGGCTTCTGAACATTTCATGTATAGATACTTTTTTGACGAAATTCAACACTACTGAGTTATAAGTGATTGAATTTTAATACTTGTCGCCATTTTGCAAAAAATTGACAAAATGGATTTTGCTAACAAACATACACAGGATGCTTAAGAATTCTATACTGTCACAAAAATTGAAATTCAAATATGTATAAATAAGCTCACACTGACCTTAACTATATTGAAAATCTTATGAGCGTATGTATGGTGGGTCGATCGACTCATCACACTAAACGTGTTTTGAAAAAAAAATACTTTTATTTTTTAATTTTTAATTTTTTTTTAAAGTATCGTAAGTATAGTCAAAAGCTCTATTTTGTATCAAAAATTCAAGTCGATTTCTTAAATAGAAGCCTCATACGAGCGTTAACTATATGCAGAGTCGCATAAAAGCTCGTTCGAGGTCTCGGTCAATATATGGTAAGACTCGGTTTTTATTAAAAAAAAAATAATTAAAAATTGCTTTTATATGCAAATTAAAATTCCAAACACTTTTTGCATACGACATTTTTCAGTAGGATTTCATTTAGCAAAGTTATGACACTTTGAATTTTTACGATAGCCGCCATTTTGCAAAAAAATTTTATATATTTTTTTTAAACATAACGTATAGGGGCTGCGCGTTAGTTCTATGCGATACTCAAAATTAAAATTTTAATCTTCGAAACCAAGCAGTTAAGAGCGTTAACTCTTCCGAAAGTCTCAAAATGGCTAGTATGGGGGTACGATCGAACTGATACATCGCTTGTTTTCAAGCAAAAATATATATTTTTTATATTTTATTCTGATGAACTTTAGGCTTCTGAACATTTCATGTATAGATACTTTTTTGACGAAATTCAACACTACTGAGTTATAAGTGATTGAATTTTAATACTTGTCGCCATTTTGCAAAAAATTGACAAAATGGATTTTGCTAACAAACATACACAGGATGCTTAAGAATTCTATACTGTCACAAAAATTGAAATTCAAATATGTATAAATAAGCTCACACTGACCTTAACTATATTGAAAATCTTATGAGCGTATGTATGGTGGGTCGATCGACTCATCACACTAAACGTGTTTTGAAAAAAAAATACTTTTATTTTTTAATTTTTAATTTTTTTTTAAAGTATCGTAAGTATAGTCAAAAGCTCTAATTTGTATCAAAAATTCAAGTCGATTTCTTAAATAGAAGCCTCATACGAGCGTTAACTATATGCAGAGTCGCATAAAAGCTCGTTCGAGGTCTCGGTCAATATATGGTAAGACTCGGTTTTTATTAAAAAAAAAATAATTAAAAATTGCTTTTATTTGCAAATTAAAATTCCGAACACTTTTTGCATACGACATTTTTCAATAGGAATTTATTTAGCAAAGTTATGACACTTTGAATTTTTACGATATCCGCCATTTTGCAAAAAATTTTTATATATTTTTTTTAAACGTAACGTATAGGGGCTGCGCGTTAGTTCTATGCGATACTCAAAATTAAAATTTTAATCTTCGAAACCAAGCAGTTAAGAGCGTTAACTCTTCCGAAAGTCTCAAAATGGCTAGTATGGGGGTACGATCGAACTGATACATCGCTTGTTTTCAAGCAAAAATATATATTTTTTATATTTTATTCTGATGAACTTTAGGCTTCTGAACATTTCATGTATAGATACTTTTTTGACGAAATTCAACACTACTGAGTTATAAGTGATTGAATTTTAATACTTGTCGCCATTTTGCAAAAAATTGACAAAATGGATTTTGCTAACAAACATACACAGGATGCTTAAGAATTCTATACTGTCACAAAAATTGAAATTCAAATATGTATAAATAAGCTCACACTGACCTTAACTATATTGAAAATCTTATGAGCGTATGTATGGTGGGTCGATCGACTCATCACACTAAACGTGTTTTGAAAAAAAAATACTTTTATTTTTTAATTTTTAATTTTTTTTTAAAGTATCGTAAGTATAGTCAAAAGCTCTATTTTGTATCAAAAATTCAAGTCGATTTCTTAAATAGAAGCCTCATACGAGCGTTAACTATATGCAGAGTCGCATAAAAGCTCGTTCGAGGTCTCGGTCAATATATGGTAAGACTCGGTTTTTATTAAAAAAAAAATAATTAAAAATTGCTTTTATATGCAAATTAAAATTCCGAACACTTTTTGCATACAACATTTTTCAGTAGGATTTTATTTAGCAAAGTTATGACACTTTGAATTTTTACGATAGCCGCCATTTGGCAAAAAAATTTTATATATTTTTTTTAAACGTAACGTATAGGGGCTGCGCGTTAGTTCTATGCGATACTCAAAATTAAAATTTTAATCTTCGAAACCAAGCAGTTAAGAGCGTTAACTCTTCCGAAAGTCTCAAAATGGCTAGTATGGGGGTACGATCGAACTGATACATCGCTTGTTTTCAAGCAAAAATATATATTTTTTATATTTTATTCTGATGAACTTTAGGCTTCTGAACATTTCATGTATAGATACTTTTTTGACGAAATTCAACACTACTGAGTTATAAGTGATTGAATTTTAATACTTGTCGCCATTTTGCAAAAAATTGACAAAATGGATTTTGCTAACAAACATACACAGGATGCTTAAGAATTCTATACTGTCACAAAAATTGAAATTCAAATATGTATAAATAAGCTCACACTGACCTTAACTATATTGAAAATCTTATGAGCGTATGTATGGTGGGTCGATCGACTCATCACACTAAACGTGTTTTGAAAAAAAAATACTTTTATTTTTTAATTTTTAATTTTTTTTTTAAGTATCGTAAGTATAGTCAAAAGCTCTATTTTGTATTAAAAATTCAAGTCGATTTCTTAAATAGAAGCCTCATACGAGCGTTAACTATATGCAGAGTCGCATAAAAGCTCGTTCGAGGTCTCGGTCAATATATAGTAAGACTCGGTTTTTATTAAAAAAAAAATAATTAAAAATTTCTTTTATATGCAAATTAAAATTCCGAACACTTTTTGCATACGACATTTTTCAGTAGGATTTCATTTAGCAAAGTTATGACACTTTGAATTTTTACGATAGCCGCCATTTTGCAAAAAAATTTTATATATTTTTTTTAAACGTAACGTATAGGGGCTGCGCGTTAGTTCTATGCGATACTCAAAATTAAAATTTTAATCTTCGAAACCAAGCAGTTAAGAGCGTTAACTCTTCCGAAAGTCTCAAAATGGCTAGTATGGGGGTACGATCGAACTGATACATCGCTTATTTTCAAGCAAAAATATATATTTTTTATATTTTATTCTGATGAACTTTAGGCTTCTGAACATTTCATGTATAGATACTTTTTTGACGAAATTCAACACTACTGAGTTATAAGTGATTGAATTTTAATACTTGTCGCCATTTTGCAAAAAATTGACAAAATGGATTTTGCTAACAAACATACACAGGATGCTTAAGAATTCTATACTGTCACAAAAATTGAAATTCAAATATGTATAAATAAGCTCACACTGACCTTAACTATATTGAAAATCTTATGAGCGTATGTATGGTGGGTCGATCGACTCATCACACTAAACGTGTTTTGAAAAAAAAATACTTTTATTTTTTAATTTTTAATTTTTTTTTAAAGTATCGTAAGTATAGTCAAAAGCTCTATTTTGTATCAAAAATTCAAGTCGATTTCTTAAATAGAAGCCTCATACGAGCGTTAACTATATGCAGAGTCGCATAAAAGCTCGTTCGAGGTCTCGGTCAATATATGGTAAGACTCGGTTTTTATTAAAAAAAAAATAATTAAAAATTGCTTTTATATGCAAATTAAAATTCCAAACACTTTTTGCATACGACATTTTTCAGTAGGATTTCATTTAGCAAAGTTATGACACTTTGAATTTTTACGATAGCCGCCATTTTGCAAAAAAATTTTATATATTTTTTTTAAACATAACGTGTAGGGGCTGCGCGTTAGTTCTATGCGATACTCAAAATTAAAATTTTAATCTTCGAAACCAAGCAGTTAAGAGCGTTAACTCTTCCGAAAGTCTCAAAATGGCTAGTATGGGGGTACGATCGAACTGATACATCGCTTGTTTTCAAGCAAAAATATATATTTTTTATATTTTATTCTGATGAACTTTAGGCTTCTGAACATTTCATGTATAGATACTTTTTTGACGAAATTCAACACTACTGAGTTATAAGTGATTGAATTTTAATACTTGTCGCCATTTTGCAAAAAATTGACAAAATGGATTTTGCTAACAAACATACACAGGATGCTTAAGAATTCTATACTGTCACAAAAATTGAAATTCAAATATGTATAAATAAGCTCACACTGACCTTAACTATATTGAAAATCTTATGAGCGTATGTATGGTGGGTCGATCGACTCATCACACTAAACGTGTTTTGAAAAAAAAATACTTTTATTTTTTAATTTTTAATTTTTTTTTAAAGTATCGTAAGTATAGTCAAAAGCTCTATTTTGTATCAAAAATTCAAGTCGATTTCTTAAATAGAAGCCTCATACGAGCGTTAACTATATGCAGAGTCGCATAAAAGCTCGTTCGAGGTCTCGGTCAATATATGGTAAGACTCGGTTTTTATTAAAAAAAAAATAATTAAAAATTGCTTTTATATGCAAATTAAAATTCCGAACACTTTTTGCATACGACATTTTTCAATAGGAATTTATTTAGCAAAGTTATGACACTTTGAATTTTTACGATAGCCGCCATTTTGCAAAAAAATTTTATATATTTTTTTTAAACGTAACGTATAGGGGCTGCGCGTTAGTTCTATGCGATACTCAAAATTAAAATTTTAATCTTCGAAACCAAGCAGTTAAGAGCGTTAACTCTTCCGAAAGTCTCAAAATGGCTAGTATGGGGGTACGATCGAACTGATACATCGCTTGTTTTCAAGCAAAAATATATATTTTTTATAATTTATTCTGATGAACTTTAGGCTTCTGAACATTTCATGTATAGATCCTTTTTTGACGAAATTCAACACTACTGAGTTATAAGTGATTGAATTTTAATACTTGTCGTAATTTTGCAAAAAATTGACAAAATGGATTTTGCTAACAAACATACACAGGATGCTTAAGAATTCTATACTGTCACAAAAATTGAAATTCAAATATGTATAAATAAGCTCACACTGACCTTAACTATATTGAAAATCTTATGAGCGTATGTATGGTGGGTCGATCGACTCATCACACTAAACGTGTTTTGAAAAAAAAATACTTTTATTTTTTAATTTTTAATTTTTTTTTAACGTATCGTAAGTATAGTCAAAAGCTCTATTTTGTATCAAAAATTCAAGTCGATTTCTTAAATAGAAGCCTCATACGAGCGTTAACTATATGCAGAGTCGCATAAAAGCTCGTTCGTGGTCTCGGTCAATATATGGTAAGACTCGGTTTTTATTAAAAAAAAAATAATTAAAAATTGCTTTTATATGCAAATTAAAATTCCGAACACTTTTTGCATACAACATTTTTCAGTAGGATTTTATTTAGCAAAGTTATGACACTTTGAATTTTTACGATAGCCGCCATTTTGCAAAAAAATTTTATATATTTTTTTAAACGTAACGTATAGGGGCTGCGCGTTAGTTCTATGCGATACTCAAAATTAAAATTTTAATCTTCGAAACCAAGCAGTTAAGAGCGTTAACTCTTCCGAAAGTCTCAAAATGGCTAGTATGGGGGTACGATCGAACTGATACATCGCTTGTTTTCAAGCAAAAATATATATTTTTTATATTTTATTCTGATGAACTTTAGGCTTCTGAACATTTCATGTATAGATACTTTTTTGACGAAATTCAACACTACTGAGTTATAAGTGATTGCATTTTAATACTTGTCGCCATTTTGCAAAAAATTGACAAAATGGATTTTGCCAACAAACATACACAGGATGCTTAAGAATTCTATACTGTCACAAAAATTGAAATTCAAATATGTATAAATAAGCTCACACTGACCTTAACTATATTGAAAATCTTATGAGCGTATGTATGGTGGGTCGATCGACTCATCACACTAAACGTGTTTTGAAAAAAAAATACTTTTATTTTTTAATTTTTAATTTTTTTTTAAAGTATCGTAAGTATAGTCAAAAGCTCTATTTTGTATCAAAAATTCAAGTCGATTTCTTAAATAGAAGCCTCATACGAGCGTTAACTATATGCAGAGTCGCATAAAAGCTCGTTCGAGGTCTCGGTCAATATATGGTTAGACTCGGTTTTTATTAAAAAAAAAATAAATAAAAATTGCTTTTATATGCAAATTAAAATTCCGAACACTTTTTGCATACGACATTTTTCAGTAGGATTTCATTTAGCAAAGTTATGACACTTTGAATTTTTACGATAGCCGCCATTTGGCAAAAAAATTTTATATATTTTTTTTAAACGTAACGTATAGGGGCTGCGCGTTAGTTCTATGCGATACTCAAAATTAAAATTTTAATCTTCGAAACCAAGCAGTTAAGAGCGTTAACTCTTCCGAAAGTCTCAAAATGGCTAGTATGGGGGTACGATCGAACTGATACATCGCTTGTTTTCAAGCAAAAATATATATTTTTTATATTTTATTCTGATGAACTTTAGGCTTCTGAACATTTCATGTATAGATACTTTTTTGACGAAATTCAACACTACTGAGTTATAAGTGATTGAATTTTAATACTTGTCGCCATTTTGCAAAAAATTGACAAAATGGATTTTGCTAACAAACATACACAGGATGCTTAAGAATTCTATACTGTCACAAAAATTGAAATTCAAATATGTATAAATAAGCTCACACTGACCTTAACTATATTGAAAATCTTATGAGCGTATGTATGGTGGGTCGATCGACTCATCACACTAAACGTGTTTTGAAAAAAAAATACTTTTATTTTTTAATTTTTAATTTTTTTTTAAAGTATCGTAAGTATAGTCAAAAGCTCTATTTTGTATTAAAAATTCAAGTCGATTTCTTAAATAGAAGCCTCATACGAGCGTTAACTATATGCAGAGTCGCATAAAAGCTCGTTCGAGGTCTCGGTCAATATATAGTAAGACTCGGTTTTTATTAAAAAAAAAATAATTAAAAATTGCTTTTATATGCAAATTAAAATTCCGAACACTTTTTGCCTACGACATTTTTCAGTAGGATTTCATTTAGCAAAGTTATGACACTTTGAATTTTTACGATAGCCGCCATTTTGCAAAAAAATTTTATATATTTTTTTTAAACGTAACGTATAGAAGCTGCGCGTTAGTTCTATGCGATACTCAAAATTAAAATTTTAATCTTCGAAACCAAGCAGTTAAGAGCGTTAACTCTTCCGAAAGTCTCAAAATGGCTAGTATGGGGGTACGATCGAACTGATACATCGCTTGTTTTCAAGCAAAAATATATATTTTTTATATTTTATTCTGATGAACTTTAGGCTTCTGAACATTTCATGTATAGATACTTTTTTGACGAAATTCAACACTACTGAGTTATAAGTGATTGAATTTTAATACTTGTCGCCATTTTGCAAAAAATTGACAAAATGGATTTTGCTAACAAACATACACAGGATGCTTAAGAATTCTATACTGTCACAAAAATTGAAATTCAAATATGTATAAATAAGCTCACACTGACCTTAACTATATTGAAAATCTTATGAGCGTATGTATGGTGGGTCGATCGACTCATCACACACTAAACGTGTTTTAAAAAAAAAATACTTTTATTTTTTAATTTTTAATTTTTTTTTAAAGTATCGTAAGTATAGTCAAAAGCTCTATTTTGTATCAAAATTCAAGTCGATTTCTTAAATAGAAGCCTCATACGAGCGTTAACTATATGCAGAGTCGCATAAAAGCTCGTTCGAGGTCTCGGTCAATATATGGTAAGACTCGGTTTTTATTAAAAAAAAAATAATTAAAAATTGCTTTTATATGCAAATTAAAATTTCGAACACTTTTTGCATACGACATTTTTAAGTAGGATTTCATTTAGCAAAGTTATGACACTTTGAATTTTTACGATAGCCGCCATTTTGCAAAAAAATTTTATATATTTTTTTTAAACGTAACGTATAGGGGCTGCGCGTTAGTTCTATGCGATACTCAAAATTAAAATTTTAATTTTCGAAACCAAGCAGTTAAGAGCGTTAACTCTTCCGAAAGTCTCAAAATGGCTAGTATGGGGGTACGATTGAACTGATACATCGCTTGTTTTCAAGCAAAAATATATATTTTTTATATTTTATTCTGATGAACTTTAGGCTTCTGAACATTTCATGTATAGATACTTTTTTGACGAAATTCAACACTACTGAGTTATAAGTGATTGAATTTTAATACTTGTCGCCATTTTGCAAAAAATTGACAAAATGGATTTTGCTAACAAACATACACAGGATGCTTAAGAATTCTATACTGTCACAAAAATTGAAATTCAAATATGTATAAATAAGCTCACACTGACCTTAACTATATTGAAAATCTTATGAGCGTATGTATGGTGGGTCGATCGACTCATCACACTAAACGTGTTTTGAAAAAAAAATACTTTTATTTTTTAATTTTTAATTTTTTTTTAAAGTATCGTATGTATAGTCAAAAGCTCTATTTTGTATCAAAAATTCAAGTCGATTTCTTAAATAGAAGCCTCATACGAGCGTTAACTATATGCAGAGTCGCATAAAAGCTCGTTCGAGGTCTCGGTCAATATATGGTAAGACTCGGTTTTTATTAAAAAAAATAATTAAAAATTGCTTTTATATGCAAATTAAAATTCCGAACACTTTTTGCATACGACATTTTTCAGTAGGATTTCATTTAGCAAAGTTATGACACTTTGAATTTTTACGATAGCCGCCATTTTGCAAAAAAATTTTATATATTTTTTTTAAACGTAACGTATAGGGGCTGCGTGTTAGTTCTATGCGATACCCAAAATTAAAATTTTAATCTTCGAAACCAAGCAGTTAAGAGCGTTAACTCTTCCGAAAGTCTCAAAATGGCTAGTATGGGGGTACGATCGAACTGATACATCGCTTGTTTTCAAGCAAAAATATATATTTTTTATATTTTATTCTGATGAACTTTAGGCTTCTGAACATTTCATGTATAGAGACTTTTTTGACGAAATTCAACACTACTGAGTTATAAGTGATTGAATTTTAATACTTGTCGCCATTTTGCAAAAAATTGACAAAATGGATTTTGCTAACAAACATACACAGGATGCTTAAGAATTCTATACTGTCACAAAAATTGAAATTCAAATATGTATAAATAAGCTCACACTGACCTTAACTATATTGAAAATCTTATGAGCGTATGTATGGTGGGTCGATCGACTCATCACACACTAAACGTGTTTTGAAAAAAAAATACTTTTATTTTTTAATTTTTAATTTTTTTTTAAAGTATCGTAAGTATAGTCAAAAGCTCTATTTAGTATTAAAAATTCAAGTCGATTTCTTAAATAGAAGCCTCATACGAGCGTTAACTATATGCAGAGTCGCATAAAAGCTCGTTCGAGGTCTCGGTCAATATATGGTAAGACTCGGTTTTTATTAAAAAAAAAATAATTAAAAATTGCTTTTATATGCAAATTAAAATTCCGAACACTTTTTGCATACGACATTTTTCAGTAGGATTTCATTTAGCAAAGTTATGACACTTTGAATTTTTAAGATAGCCGCCATTTTGCAAAAAAATTTTATATATTTTTTTTAAACATAACGTATAGGGGCTGCGCGTTAGTTCTATGCGATACTCAAAATTAAAATTTTAATCTTCGAAACCAAGCAGTTAAGAGCGTTAACTCTTCCGAAAGTCTCAAAATGGCTAGTATGGGGGTACGATCGAACTGATACATCGCTTGTTTTCAAGCAAAAATATATATTTTTTATATTTTATTCTGATGAACTTTAGGCTTCTGAACATTTCATGTATAGATACTTTTTTGACGAAATTCAACACTACTGAGTTATAAGTGATTGAATTTTAATACTTGTCGCCATTTTGCAAAAAATTGACAAAATGGATTTTGCTAACAAACATACACAGGATGCTTAAGAATTCTATACTGTCACAAAAATTGAAATTCAAATATGTATAAATAAGCTCACACTGACCTTAACTATATTGAAAATCTTATGAGCGTATCTATGGTGGGTCGATCGACTCATCACACTAAACGTGTTTTGAAAAAAAAATACTTTTATTTTTTAATTTTTAATTTTTTTTTAAAGTATCGTAAGTATAGTCAAAAGCTCTATTTTGTATCAAAAATTCAAGTCGATTTCTTAAATAGAAGCCTCATACGAGCGTTAACTATATGCAGAGTCGCATAAAAGCTCGTTCGAGGTCTCGGTCAATATATGGTAAGACTCGGTTTTTATTAAAAAAAAAATAATTAAAAATTGCTTTTATATGCAAATTAAAATTCCGAACACTTTTTGCATACGACATTTTTCAGTAGGATTTTATTTAGCAAAGTTATGACACTTTGAATTTTTACGATAGCCGCCATTTTGCAAAAAAAATTTATATATTTTTTTTAAACGTAACGTATAGGGGGTGCGCGTTAGTTCTATGCGATACTCAAAATTAAAATTTTAATCTTCGAAACCAAGCAGTTAAGAGCGTTAACTCTTCCGAAAGTCTCAAAATGGCTAGTATGGGGGTACGATCGAACTGATACATCGCTTGTTTTCAAGCAAAAATATATATTTTTTATATTTTATTCTGATGAACTTTAGGCTTCTGAACATTTCATGTATAGATACTTTTTTGACGAAATTCAACACTACTGAGTTATAAGTGATTGAATTTTAATACTTGTCGCCATTTTGCAAAAAATTGACAAAATGGATTTTGCTAACAAACATACACAGGATGCTTAAGAATTCTATACTGACACAAAAATTGAAATTCAAATATGTATAAATAAGCTCACACTGACCTTAACTATATTGAAAATCTTATGAGCGAATGTATGGTGGGTCGATCGACTCATCACACTAAACGTGTTTTGAAAAAAAAATACTTTTATTTTTTAATTTTTAATTTTTTTTTAAAGTATCGTAAGTATAGTCAAAAGCTCTATTTTGTATCAAAAATTCAAGTCGATTTCTTAAATAGAAGCCTCATACGAGCGTTAACTATATGCAGAGTCGCATAAAAGCTCGTTCGAGGTCTCGGTCAATATATGGTAAGACTCGGTTTTTATTAAAAAAAAAATAATACAAATTGCTTTTATATGCAAATTAAAATTCCGAACACTTTTTGCATACGACATTTTTCAGTAGGATTTCATTTAGCAAAGTTATGACACTTTGAATTTTTACGATAGCCGCCATTTTGCAAAAAAATTTTATATATTTTTTTTAAACATAACGTATAGGGGCTGCGCGTTAGTTCTATGCGATACTCAAAATTAAGATTTTAATCTTCGAAACCAAGCAGTTAAGAGCGTTAACTCTTCCGAAAGTCTCAAAATGGCTAGTATGGGGGTACGATCGAACTGATACATCGCTTGTTTTCAAGCAAAAATATATATTTTTTATATTTTATTCTGATGAACTTTAGGCTTCTGAACATTTCATGTATAGATACTTTTTTGACGAAATTCAACACTACTGAGTTATAAGTGATTGAATTTTAATACTTGTCGCCATTTTGCAAAAAATTGACAAAATGGATTTTGCTAACAAACATACACAGGATGCTTAAGAATTCTATACTGTCACAAAAATTGAAATTCAAATATGTATAAATAAGCTCACACTGACCTTAACTATATTGAAAATCTTATGAGCGTATGTATGGTGGGTCGATCGACTCATCACACACTAAACGTGTTTTGAAAAAAAAATACTTTTATTTTTTAATTTTTAATTTTTTTTTAAAGTATCGTAAGTATAGTCAAAAGCTCTATTTTGTATCAAAAATTCAAGTCGATTTCTTAAATAGAAGCCTCATACGAGCGTTAACTATATGCAGAGTCGCATAAAAGCTCGTTCGAGGTGTCGGTCAATATATAGTAAGACTCGGTTTTTATTAAAAAAAAAAAATTTAAAAATTGCTTTTATATGCAAATTAAAATTCCGAACACTTTTTGCATACGACATTTTTCAGTAGGATTTTATTTAGCAAAGGTATGACACTTTGAATTTTTACGATAGCCGCCATTTTGCAAAAAAATTTTATATATTTTTTTTAAACGTAACGTATAGGGGCTGCGCGTTAGTTCTATGCGATACTCAAAATTAAAATTTTAATCTTCGAAACCAAGCAGTTAAGAGCGTTAACTCTTCCGAAAGTCTCAAAATGGCTAGTATGGGGGTACGATCGAACTGATACATCGCTTGTTTTCAAGCAAAAATATATATTTTTTATATTTTATTCTGATGAACTTTAGGCTTCTAAACATTTCATGTATAGATACTTTTTTGACGAAATTCAACACTACTGAGTTATAAGTGATTGAATTTTAATACTTGTCGCCATTTTGCAAAAAATTGACAAAATGGATTTTGCTAACAAACATACACAGGATGCTTAAGAATTCTATACTGTCACAAAAATTGAAATTCAAATATGTATAAATAAGCTCACACTGACCTTAACTATATTGAAAATCTTATGAGCGTATGTATGGTGGGTCGATCGACTCATCACACACTAAACGTGTTTTAAAAAAAAAATACTTTTATTTTTTAATTTTTAATTTTTTTTTAAAGTATCGTAAGTATAGTCAAAAGCTCTATTTTGTATCAAAATTCAAGTCGATTTCTTAAATAGAAGCCTCATACGAGCGTTAACTATATGCAGAGTCGCATAAAAGCTCGTTCGAGGTCTCGGTCAATATATGGTAAGACTCGGTTTTTATTAAAAAAAAAATAATTAAAAATTGCTTTTATATGCAAATTAAAATTTCGAACACTTTTTGCATACGACATTTTTAAGTAGGATTTCATTTAGCAAAGTTATGACACTTTGAATTTTTACGATAGCCGCCATTTTGCAAAAAAATTTTATATATTTTTTTTAAACGTAACGTATAGGGGCTGCGCGTTAGTTCTATGCGATACTCAAAATTAAAATTTTAATTTTCGAAACCAAGCAGTTAAGAGCGTTAACTCTTCCGAAAGTCTCAAAATGGCTAGTATGGGGGTACGATTGAACTGATACATCGCTTGTTTTCAAGCAAAAATATATATTTTTTATATTTTATTCTGATGAACTTTAGGCTTCTGAACATTTCATGTATAGATACTTTTTTGACGAAATTCAACACTACTGAGTTATAAGTGATTGAATTTTAATACTTGTCGCCATTTTGCAAAAAATTGACAAAATGGATTTTGCTAACAAACATACACAGGATGCTTAAGAATTCTATACTGTCACAAAAATTGAAATTCAAATATGTATAAATAAGCTCACACTGACCTTAACTATATTGAAAATCTTATGAGCGTATGTATGGTGGGTCGATCGACTCATCACACTAAACGTGTTTTGAAAAAAAAATACTTTTATTTTTTAATTTTTAATTTTTTTTTAAAGTATCGTATGTATAGTCAAAAGCTCTATTTTGTATCAAAAATTCAAGTCGATTTCTTAAATAGAAGCCTCATACGAGCGTTAACTATATGCAGAGTCGCATAAAAGCTCGTTCGAGGTCTCGGTCAATATATGGTAAGACTCGGTTTTTATTAAAAAAAATAATTAAAAATTGCTTTTATATGCAAATTAAAATTCCGAACACTTTTTGCATACGACATTTTTCAGTAGGATTTCATTTAGCAAAGTTATGACACTTTGAATTTTTACGATAGCCGCCATTTTGCAAAAAAATTTTATATATTTTTTTTAAACGTAACGTATAGGGGCTGCGTGTTAGTTCTATGCGATACCCAAAATTAAAATTTTAATCTTCGAAACCAAGCAGTTAAGAGCGTTAACTCTTCCGAAAGTCTCAAAATGGCTAGTATGGGGGTACGATCGAACTGATACATCGCTTGTTTTCAAGCAAAAATATATATTTTTTATATTTTATTCTGATGAACTTTAGGCTTCTGAACATTTCATGTATAGAGACTTTTTTGACGAAATTCAACACTACTGAGTTATAAGTGATTGAATTTTAATACTTGTCGCCATTTTGCAAAAAATTGACAAAATGGATTTTGCTAACAAACATACACAGGATGCTTAAGAATTCTATACTGTCACAAAAATTGAAATTCAAATATGTATAAATAAGCTCACACTGACCTTAACTATATTGAAAATCTTATGAGCGTATGTATGGTGGGTCGATCGACTCATCACACACTAAACGTGTTTTGAAAAAAAAATACTTTTATTTTTTAATTTTTAATTTTTTTTTAAAGTATCGTAAGTATAGTCAAAAGCTCTATTTAGTATTAAAAATTCAAGTCGATTTCTTAAATAGAAGCCTCATACGAGCGTTAACTATATGCAGAGTCGCATAAAAGCTCGTTCGAGGTCTCGGTCAATATATGGTAAGACTCGGTTTTTATTAAAAAAAAAATAATTAAAAATTGCTTTTATATGCAAATTAAAATTCCGAACACTTTTTGCATACGACATTTTTCAGTAGGATTTCATTTAGCAAAGTTATGACACTTTGAATTTTTAAGATAGCCGCCATTTTGCAAAAAAATTTTATATATTTTTTTTAAACATAACGTATAGGGGCTGCGCGTTAGTTCTATGCGATACTCAAAATTAAAATTTTAATCTTCGAAACCAAGCAGTTAAGAGCGTTAACTCTTCCGAAAGTCTCAAAATGGCTAGTATGGGGGTACGATCGAACTGATACATCGCTTGTTTTCAAGCAAAAATATATATTTTTTATATTTTATTCTGATGAACTTTAGGCTTCTGAACATTTCATGTATAGATACTTTTTTGACGAAATTCAACACTACTGAGTTATAAGTGATTGAATTTTAATACTTGTCGCCATTTTGCAAAAAATTGACAAAATGGATTTTGCTAACAAACATACACAGGATGCTTAAGAATTCTATACTGTCACAAAAATTGAAATTCAAATATGTATAAATAAGCTCACACTGACCTTAACTATATTGAAAATCTTATGAGCGTATCTATGGTGGGTCGATCGACTCATCACACTAAACGTGTTTTGAAAAAAAAATACTTTTATTTTTTAATTTTTAATTTTTTTTTAAAGTATCGTAAGTATAGTCAAAAGCTCTATTTTGTATCAAAAATTCAAGTCGATTTCTTAAATAGAAGCCTCATACGAGCGTTAACTATATGCAGAGTCGCATAAAAGCTCGTTCGAGGTCTCGGTCAATATATGGTAAGACTCGGTTTTTATTAAAAAAAAAATAATTAAAAATTGCTTTTATATGCAAATTAAAATTCCGAACACTTTTTGCATACGACATTTTTCAGTAGGATTTTATTTAGCAAAGTTATGACACTTTGAATTTTTACGATAGCCGCCATTTTGCAAAAAAAATTTATATATTTTTTTTAAACGTAACGTATAGGGGGTGCGCGTTAGTTCTATGCGATACTCAAAATTAAAATTTTAATCTTCGAAACCAAGCAGTTAAGAGCGTTAACTCTTCCGAAAGTCTCAAAATGGCTAGTATGGGGGTACGATCGAACTGATACATCGCTTGTTTTCAAGCAAAAATATATATTTTTTATATTTTATTCTGATGAACTTTAGGCTTCTGAACATTTCATGTATAGATACTTTTTTGACGAAATTCAACACTACTGAGTTATAAGTGATTGAATTTTAATACTTGTCGCCATTTTGCAAAAAATTGACAAAATGGATTTTGCTAACAAACATACACAGGATGCTTAAGAATTCTATACTGACACAAAAATTGAAATTCAAATATGTATAAATAAGCTCACACTGACCTTAACTATATTGAAAATCTTATGAGCGAATGTATGGTGGGTCGATCGACTCATCACACTAAACGTGTTTTGAAAAAAAAATACTTTTATTTTTTAATTTTTAATTTTTTTTTAAAGTATCGTAAGTATAGTCAAAAGCTCTATTTTGTATCAAAAATTCAAGTCGATTTCTTAAATAGAAGCCTCATACGAGCGTTAACTATATGCAGAGTCGCATAAAAGCTCGTTCGAGGTCTCGGTCAATATATGGTAAGACTCGGTTTTTATTAAAAAAAAAATAATACAAATTGCTTTTATATGCAAATTAAAATTCCGAACACTTTTTGCATACGACATTTTTCAGTAGGATTTCATTTAGCAAAGTTATGACACTTTGAATTTTTACGATAGCCGCCATTTTGCAAAAAAATTTTATATATTTTTTTTAAACATAACGTATAGGGGCTGCGCGTTAGTTCTATGCGATACTCAAAATTAAGATTTAAATCTTCGAAACCAAGCAGTTAAGAGCGTTAACTCTTCCGAAAGTCTCAAAATGGCTAGTATGGGGGTACGATCGAACTGATACATCGCTTGTTTTCAAGCAAAAATATATATTTTTTATATTTTATTCTGATGAACTTTAGGCTTCTGAACATTTCATGTATAGATACTTTTTTGACGAAATTCAACACTACTGAGTTATAAGTGATTGAATTTTAATACTTGTCGCCATTTTGCAAAAAATTGACAAAATGGATTTTGCTAACAAACATACACAGGATGCTTAAGAATTCTATACTGTCACAAAAATTGAAATTCAAATATGTATAAATAAGCTCACACTGACCTTAACTATATTGAAAATCTTATGAGCGTATGTATGGTGGGTCGATCGACTCATCACACACTAAACGTGTTTTGAAAAAAAAATACTTTTATTTTTTAATTTTTAATTTTTTTTTAAAGTATCGTAAGTATAGTCAAAAGCTCTATTTTGTATCAAAAATTCAAGTCGATTTCTTAAATAGAAGCCTCATACGAGCGTTAACTATATGCAGAGTCGCATAAAAGCTCGTTCGAGGTGTCGGTCAATATATAGTAAGACTCGGTTTTTATTAAAAAAAAAAAATTTAAAAATTGCTTTTATATGCAAATTAAAATTCCGAACACTTTTTGCATACGACATTTTTCAGTAGGATTTTATTTAGCAAAGGTATGACACTTTGAATTTTTACGATAGCCGCCATTTTGCAAAAAAATTTTATATATTTTTTTTAAACGTAACGTATAGGGGCTGCGCGTTAGTTCTATGCGATACTCAAAATTAAAATTTTAATCTTCGAAACCAAGCAGTTAAGAGCGTTAACTCTTCCGAAAGTCTCAAAATGGCTAGTATGGGGGTACGATCGAACTGATACATCGCTTGTTTTCAAGCAAAAATATATATTTTTTATATTTTATTCTGATGAACTTTAGGCTTCTAAACATTTCATGTATAGATACTTTTTTGACGAAATTCAACACTACTGAGTTATAAGTGATTGAATTTTAATACTTGTCGCCATTTTGCAAAAAATTGACAAAATGGATTTTGCTAACAAACATACACAGGATGCTTAAGAATTCTATACTGTCACAAAAATTGAAATTCAAATATGTATAAATAAGCTCACACTGACCTTAACTATATTGAAAATCTTATGAGCGTATGTATGGTGGGTCGATCGACTCATCACACACTAAACGTGTTTTAAAAAAAAAATACTTTTATTTTTTAATTTTTAATTTTTTTTTAAAGTATCGTAAGTATAGTCAAAAGCTCTATTTTGTATCAAAATTCAAGTCGATTTCTTAAATAGAAGCCTCATACGAGCGTTAACTATATGCAAAGTCGCATAAAAGCTCGTTCGAGGTCTCGGTCAATATATGGTAAGACTCGGTTTTTATTAAAAAAAAAATAATTAAAAATTGCTTTTATATGCAAATTAAAATTTCGAACACTTTTTGCATACGACATTTTTCAGTAGGATTTCATTTAGCAAAGTTATGACACTTTGAATTTTTACGATAGCCGCCATTTTGCAAAAAAATTTTATATATTTTTTTTAAACGTAACGTATAGGGGCTGCGCGTTAGTTCTATGCGATACTCAAAATTAAAATTTTAATCTTCGAAACCAAGCAGTTAAGAGCGTTAACTCTTCCGAAAGTCTCAAAATGGCTAGTATGGGGGTACGATCGAACTGATACATCGCTTGTTTTCAAGCAAAAATATATATTTTTTATATTTTATTCTGATGAACTTTAGGCTTCTGAACATTTCATGTATAGATACTTTTTTGACGAAATTTAACACTACTGAGGTATAAGTGATTGAATTTTAATACTTGTCGCCATTTTGCAAAAAATTGACAAAATGGATTTTGCTAACAAACATACACAGGATGCTTAAGAATTCTATACTGTCACAAAAATTGAAATTCAAATATGTATAAATAAGCTCACACTGACCTTAACTATATTGAAAATCTTATGAGCGTATGTATGGTGGGTCGATCGACTCATCACACTAAACGTGTTTTGAAAAAAAAATACTTTTATTTTTTAATTTTTAATTTTTTTTTAAAGTATCGTAAGTATAGTCAAAAGCTCTATTTTGTATCAAAAATTCAAGTCGATTTCTTAAATAGAAGCCTCATACGAGCGTTAACTATATGCAGAGTCGCATAAAAGCTCGTTCGAGGTCTCGGTCAATATATGGTAAGACTCGGTTTTTATTAAAAAAAAAATAATTAAAAATTGCTTTTATATGCAAATTAAAATTCCGAACACTTTTTGCATACGACATTTTTCAGTAGGATTTCATTTAGCAAAGTTATGACACTTTGAATTTTTACGATAGCCGCCATTTTGCAAAAAAATTTTATATATTTTTTTTAAACATAACGTATAGGGGCTGCGCGTTAGTTCTATGCGATACTTAAAATTAAAATTTTAATCTTCGAAACCAAGCAGTTAAGAGCGTTAACTCTTCCGAAAGTCTCAAAATGGCTAGTATGGGGGTACGATCGAACTGATACATCGCTTGTTTTCAAGCAAAAATATATATTTTTTATATTTTATTCTGATGAACTTTAGGCTTCTGAACATTTCATGTATAGATACTTTTTTGACGAAATTCAACACTACTGAGTTATAAGTGATTGAATTTTAATACTTGTCGCCATTTTGCAAAAAATTGACAAAATGGATTTTGCTAACAAACATACACAGGATGCTTAAGAATTCTATACTGTCACAAAAATTGAAATTCAAATATGTATAAATAAGCTCACACTGACCTTAACTATATTGAAAATCTTATGAGCGTATGTATGGTGGGTCGATCGACTCATCACACTAAACGTGTTTTGAAAAAAAAATACTTTTATTTTTTAATTTTTAATTTTTTTTTAAAGTATCGTAAGTATAGTCAAAAGCTCTATTTTGTATCAAAAATTCAAGTCGATTTCTTAAATAGAAGCCTCATACGAGCGTTAACTATATGCAGAGTCGCATAAAAGCTCGTTCGAGGTCTCGGTCAATATATGGTAAGACTAGGTTTTTATTAAAAAAAAAATAATTAAAAATTGCTTTTATATGCAAATTAAAATTCCGAACACTTTTTGCATACGACATTTTTCAGTAGGATTTCAATTAGCAAAGTTATGACACTTTGAATTTTTACGATAGCCGCCATTTTGCAAAAAAATTTTTTTTTTTTTTTTTAAATGTAACGTATAGGGGCTGCGCGTTAGTTCTATGCGATACTTAAAATTAAAATTTTAATCTTCGAAACCAAGCAGTTAAGAGCGTTAACTCTTCCGAAAGTCTCAAAATGGCTAGTATGGGGGTACGATCGAACTGATACATCGCTTGTTTTCAAGCAAAAATATATATTTTTTATATTTTATTCTGATGAACTTTAGGCTTCTGAACATTTCATGTATAGATACTTTTTTGACGAAATTTAACACTACTGAGTTATAAGTGATTGAATTTTAATACTTGTCGCCATTTTGCAAAAAATTGACAAAATGGATTTTGCTAACAAACATACACAGGATGCTTAAGAATTCTATACTGTCACAAAAATTGAAATTCAAATATGTATAAATAAGCTCACACTGACCTTAACTATATTGAAAATCTTATGAGCGTATGTATGGTGGGTCGATCGACTCATCACACTAAACGTGTTTTGAAAAAAAAATACTTTTATTTTTTAATTTTTAATTTTTTTTTAAAGTATCGTAAGTATAGTCAAAAGCTCTATTTGTATTAAAAATTCAAGTCGATTTCTCAAATAGAAGCCTCATACGAGCGTTAAATATATGCAGAGTCGCATAAAAGCTCGTTCGAGGTCTCGGTCAATATATGGTAAGACTCGGTTTTTATTAAAAAAAAAATAATTAAAAATTGCTTTTATATGCAAATTAAAATTCCAAACACTTTTTGCATACGACATTTTTCAGTAGGATTTCATTTAGCAAAATTATGACACTTTAAATTTTTACGATAGCCGCCATTTTGCAAAAAAATTTTATATATTTTTTTTAAACGTAACGTATAGGGGCTGCGCGTTAGTTCTATGCGATACTCAAAATTAAAATTTTATACTTCGAAACCAAGCAGTTAAGAGCGTTAACTCTTCCGAAAGTCTCAAAATGGCTAGTATGGGGGTACGATCGAACTGATACATCGCTTGTTTTCAAGCAAAAATATATATTTTTTATATTTTATTCTGATGAACTTTAGGCTTCTGAACATTTCATGTATAGATACTTTTTTAACTAAATTCAACACTACTGAGTTATAAGTGATTGAATTTTAATACTTGTCGCCATTTTGCAAAAAATTGACAAAATGGATTTTGCTAACAAACATACACAGGATGCTTAAGAATTCTATACTGTCACAAAAATTGAAATTCAAATATGTATAAATAAGCTCACACTGACCTTAACTATATTGAAAATCTTATGAGCGTATGTATGGTGGGTCGATCGACTCATCACACTAAACGTGTTTTGAAAAAAAAATACTTTTATTTTTTAATTTTTAATTTTTTTTTAAAGTATCGTAAGTATAGTCAAAAGCTCTATTTTGTATCAAAAATTCAAGTCGATTTCTTAAATAGAAGCCTCATACGAGCGTTAACTATATGCAGAGTCGCATAAAAGCTCGTTCGAGGTCTCGGTCAATATATGGTAAGACTAGGTTTTTATTTAAAAAAAAAATTAAAAATTGCTTTTATATGCAAATTAAAATTCCGAACACTTTTTGCATACGACATTTTTCAGTAGGATTTCATTTAGCAAAGTTATGACACTTTGAATTTTTACGATAGCCGCCATTTTGCAAAAAAATTTTATATATTTTTTTTAAACGTAACGTATAGGGGCTGCGCGTTAGTTCTATGCGATACTCAAAATTAAAATTTTAATCTTCGAAACCAAGCAGTTAAGAGCGTTAACTCTTCCGAAAGTCTCAAAATGGCTAGTATGGGGGTACGATCGAACTGATACATCGCTTGTTTTCAAGCAAAAATATATATTTTTTATATTTTATTCTGATGAACTTTAGGCTTCTGAACATTTCATGTATAGATACTTTTTTGACGAAATTCAACACTACTGAGTTATAAGTGATTGAATTTTAATACTTGTCGCCATTTTGCAAATAATTGACAAAATGGATTTTGCTAACAAACATACACAGGATGCTTAAGAATTCTATACTGTCACAAAAATTGAAATTCAAATATGTATAAATAAGCTCACACTGACCTTAACTATATTGAAAATCTTATGAGCGTATGTATGGTGGGTCGATCGACTCATCACACTAAACGTGTTTTGAAAAAAAAATACTTTTATTTTTTAATTTTTAATTTTTTTTTAAAGTATCGTAAGTATAGTCAAAAGCTCTATTTTGTATCAAAAATTCAAGTCGATTTCTAAAATAGAAGCCTCATACGAGCGTTAACTATATGCAGAGTCGCATAAAAGCTCGTTCGAGGTCTCGGTCAATATATGGTAAGACTCGGTTTTTAATAAAAAAAAAATAATTAAAAATTGCTTTTATATGCAAATTAAAATTCCGAACACTTTTTGCATACGACATTTTTCAGTAGGATTTCATTTAGCAAAGTTATGACACTTTGAATTTTTACGATAGCCGCCATTTTGCAAAAAAATTTTATATATTTTTTTTAAACGTAACGTATAGGGGCTGCGCGTTAGTTCTATGCGATACTCAAAATTAAAATTTTAATCTTCGAAACCAAGCAGTTAAGAGCGTTAACTCTTCCGAAAGTCTCAAAATGGCTAGTATGGGGGTACGATCGAACTGATACATCGCTTGTTTTCAAGCAAAAATATATATTTTTTATATTTTATTCTGATGAACTTTAGGCTTCTGAACATTTCATGTATAGATACTTTTTTGACGAAATTCAACACTACTGAGTTATAAGTGATTGAATTTTAATACTTGTCGCCATTTTGCAAAAAATTGACAAAATGGATTTTGCTAACAAACATACACAGGATGCTTAAGAATTCTATACTGTCACAAAAATTGAAATTCAAATATGTATAAATAAGCTCACACTGACCTTAACTATATTGAAAATCTTATGAGCGTATGTATGGTGGGTCGATCGACTCATCACACTAAACGTGTTTTGAAAAAAAAATACTTTTATTTTTTAATTTTTAATTTTTTTTTTAAGGATCGTAAGTATAGTCAAAAGCTCTATTTTGTATCAAAAATTCAAGTCGATTTCTTAAATAGAAGCCTCATACGAGCGTTAACTATATGCAGAGTCGCATAAAAGCTCGTTCGAGGTCTCGGTCAATATATGGTAAGACTAGGTTTTTATAAAAAAAAAAATAATTAAAAATTGCTTTTATATGCAAATTAAAATTCCGAACACTTTTTGCATACGACATTTTTGAGTAGGATTTAATTTAGCAAAGTTATGACACTTTGAATTTTTACGATAGCCGCCATTTTGCAAAAAAATTTTATATATTTTTTTTAAACGTAACGTATAGGGGCTGCGCGTTAGTTCTATGCGATACTCAAAATTAAAATTTTAATCTTCGAAACCAAGCAGTTAAGAGCGTTAACTCTTCCGAAAGTCTCAAAATGGCTAGTATGGGGGTACGATCGAACTGATACATCGCTTGTTTTCAAGCAAAAATATATATTTTTTATATTTTATTCTGATGAACTTTAGGCTTCTGAACATTTCATGTATAGATACTTTTTTGACGAAATTCAACACTACTGAGTTATAAGTGATTGAATTTTAATACTTGTCGCCATTTTGCAAAAAATTGACAAAATGGATTTTGCTAACAAACATACACAGGATGCTTAAAAATTCTATACTGTCACAAAAATTAAAATTCAAATATGTATAAATAAGCTCACACTGACCTTAACTATATTGAAAATCTTATGAGCGTATGTATGGTGGGTCAATCGACTCATCACACTAAACGTGTTTTAAAAAAAATACTTTTATTTTTTAATTTTTAATTTTTTTTTAAAGTATCGTAAGTATAGTCAAAAGCTCTATTTTGTATCAAAAATTCAAGTCGATTTCTTAAATAGAAGCCTCATACGAGCGTTAACTATATGCAGAGTCGCATAAAAGCTCGTTCGAGGTCTCGGTCAATATATGGTAAGACTCGGTTTTTATTAAAAACAAAATAATTAAAAATTGCTTTTATATGCAAATTAAAATTCCAAACACTTTTTGCATACGACATTTTTCAGTAAGATTTCATTTAGCAAAGTTATGACACTTTGAATTTTTACGATAGCCGCCATTTTGCAAAAAAATTTTATATATTTTTTTTAAACGTAACGTATAGGGGCTGCGCGTTAGTTCTATGCGATACTCAAAATTAAAATTTTAATCTTCGAAACCAAGCAGTTAAGAGCGTTAACTCTTCCGAAAGTCTCAAAATGGCTAGTATGGGGGTACGATCGAACTGATACATCGCTTGTTTTCAAGCAAAAATATATATTTTTTATATTTTATTCTGATGAACTTTAGGCTTCTGAACATTTCATGTATAGATACTTTTTTGACGAAATTCAACACTACTGAGTTATAAGTGATTGAATTTTAATACTTGTCGCCATTTTGCAAAAAATTGACAAAATGGATTTTGCTAACAAACATACACAGGATGCTTAAGAATTCTATACTGTCACAAAAATTGAAATTCAAATATGTATAAATAAGCTCACACTGACCTTAACTATATTGAAAATCTTATGAGCGTATGTATGGTGGGTCGATCGACTCATCACACTAAACGTGTTTTGAAAAAAAAATACTTTTATTTTATAATTTTTAATTTTTTTTTAAAGTATCGTAAGTATAGTCAAAAGCTCTATTTTGTATCAAAAATTCAAGTCGATTTCTTAAATAGAAGCCTCATACGAGCGTTAACTATATGCAGAGTCGCATAAAAGCTCGTTCGAGGTCTCAGTCAATATATGGTAAGACTCGGTTTTTATTAAAAAAAAAATAATTAAAAATTGCTTTTATATGCAAATTAAAATTCCGAACACTTTTTGCATACGACATTTTTCAGTAGGATTTCATTTAGCAAAGTTATGACACTTTGAATTTTTACGATAGCCGCCATTTTGCAAAAAAATTTTATATATTTTTTTTAAACGTAACGTATAGGGGCTGCGCGTTAGTTCTATGCGATACTCAAAATTAAAATTTAAATCTTCGAAACCAAGCAGTTAAGAGCGTTAACTCTTCCGAAAGTCTCAAAATGGCTAGTATGGGGGTACGATCGAACTGATACATCGCTTGTTTTCAAGCAAAAATATATATTTTTTATATTTTATTCTGATGAACTTTAGGCTTCTAAACATTTCATGTAAAGATACTTTTTTGACGAAATTCAACACTACTGAGTTATAAGTGATTGAATTTTAATACTTGTCGCCATTTTGCAAAAAATTGACAAAATGGATTTTGCTAACAGACATACACAGGATGCTTAAGAATTCTATACTGTCACAAAAATTGAAATTCAAATATGTATAAATAAGCTCACACTGACCTTAACTATATTAAAAATCTTATGAGCGTATGTATGGTGGGTCGATCGACTCATCACACTAAACGTGTTTTGAAAAAAAAATACTTTTATTTTTTAATTTTTAATTTTTTTTTAAAGTATCGTAAGTATAGTCAAAAGCTCTATTTTGTATCAAAAATTCAAGTCGATTTCTTAAATAGAAGCCTCATACGAGCGTTAACTATATGCAGAGTCGCATAAAAGCTCGTTCGAGGTCTCGGTCAATATATGGTAAGACTCGGTTTTTATTAAAAAAAAAATAATAAAAAATTGCTTTTATATGCAAATTAAAATTCCTAACACTTTTTGCATACGACATTTTTCAGTAGGATTTCATTTAGCAAAGTTATGACACTTTGAATTTTTACGATAGCCGCCATTTTGCAAAAAAATTTTATATATTTTTTTTAAACGTAACGTATAGGGGCTGCGCGTTAGTTCTATGCGATACTCAAAATTAAAATTTAAATCTTCGAAACCAAGCAGTTAAGAGCGTTAACTCTTCCGAAAGTCTCAAAATGGCTAGTATGGGGGTACGATCGAACTGATACATCGCTTGTTTTCAAGCAAAAATATATATTTTTTATATTTTATTCTGATGAACTTTAGGCTTCTGAACATTTCATGTATAGATACTTTTTTGACGAAATTTAACACTACTGAGTTATAAGTGATTGAATTTTAATACTTGTCGCCATTTTGCAAAAAATTGACAAAATGGATTTTGCTAACAAACATACACATGATGCTTAAGAATTCTATACTGTCACAAAAATTGAAATTCAAATATGTATAAATAAGCTCACACTGACCTTAACTATATTGAAAATCTTATGAGCGTATGTATGGTGGGTCGATCGACTCATCACACTAAACGTGTTTTGAAAAAAAAATACTTTTATTTTTTAATTTTTAATTTTTTTTTAAAGTATCGTAAGTATAGTCAAAAGCTCTATTTTGTATCAAAAATTCAAGTCGATTTCTTAAATAGAAGCCTCATACGAGCGTTAACTATATGCAGAGTCGCATAAAAGCTCGTTCGAGGTCTCGGTCAATATATGGTAAGACTCGGTTTTTATTAAAATAAAAATAAATAAAAATTGCTTTTATATGCAAATTAAAATTCCGAACACTTTTTGCATACGACATTTTTCAGTAGGATTTCATTTAGCAAAGTTATGACACTTTGAATTTTTACGATAGCCGCCATTTTGCAAAAAAATTTTATATATTTTTTTTAAACGTAACGTATAGGGGCTGCGCGTTAGTTCTATGCGATACTTAAAATTAAGATTTAAATCTTCGAAACCAAGCAGTTAAGAGCGTTAACTCTTCCGAAAGTCTCAAAATGGCTAGTATGGGGGTACGATCGAACTGATACATCGCTTGTTTTCAAGCAAAAATATATATTTTTTATATTTTATTCTGATGAACTTTAGGCTTCTGAACATTTCATGTATAGATACTTTTTTGACGAAATTCAACACTACTGAGTTATAAGTGATTGAATTTTAATACTTGTCGCCATTTTGCAAAAAATTGACAAAATGGATTTTGCTAACAAACATACACAGGATGCTTAAGAATTCTATACTGTCACAAAAATTGAAATTCAAATATGTATAAATAAGCTCACACTGACCTTAACTATATTGAAAATCTTATGAGCGTATGTATGGTGGGTCGATCGACTCATCACACTAAACGTGTTTTGAAAAAAAAATACTTTTATTTTTTAATTTTTAATTTTTTTTTAAAGTATCGTAAGTATAGTCAAAAGCTCTATTTTGTATCAAAAATTCAAGTCGATTTCTTAAATAGAAGCCTCATACGAGCGTTAACTATATGCAGAGTCGCATAAAAGCTCGTTCGAGGTCTCGGTCAATATATGGTAAGACTCGGTTTTTATTAAAAAAAAAATAATTAAAAATTGCTTTTATATGCAAATTAAAATTCCGAACACTTTTTGCATACGACATTTTTCAGTAGGATTTCATTTAGCAAAGTTATGACACTTTGAATTTTTACGATAGCCGCTATTTTGCAAAAAAATTTTATATATTTTTTTTAAACGTAACGTATAGGGGCTGCGCGTTAGTTCTATGCGATACTCAAAATTAAAATTTTAATCTTCGAAAATAAGCAGTTAAGAGCGTTAACTCTTCCGAAAGTCTCAAAATGGCTAGTATGGGGGTACGATCGAACTGATACATCGCTTGTTTTCAAGCAAAAATATATATTTTTTATATTTTATTCTGATGAACTTTAGGCTTTTGAACATTTCATGTATAGATAATTTTTTGTCAAAATTCAACACTACTGAGTTATAAGTGATTGAATTTTAATACTTGTCGCCATTTTGCAAAAAATTGACAAAATGGATTTTGCTAACAAACATACACAGGATGCTTAAGAATTCTATACTGTCACAAAAATTGAAATTCTAATATGTATAAATAAGCTCACACTGACCTTAACTATATTGAAAATCTTATGAGCGTATGTATGGTGGGTCGATCGACTCATCACACTAAACGTGTTTTGAAAAAAAAATACTTTTATTTTTTATTTTTTTATTTTTTTTTTAAATATCGTAAGTATAGTCAAAAGCTCTATTTTGTATCAAAAATTCAAGTCGATTTCTTTAATACAAGTTTCATACGAGCGTTAAATATATGCAGAGTCGCATAAAAGCTCGTTCGAGGTCTCGGTCAATATATGGTAAGACTCGGTTTTTATTAAAAAAAAAATAATTAAAAATTGCTTTTATATGCAAATTAAAATTCCGAACACTTTTTGCATACGACATTTTTCAGTAGGATTTTATTTAGCAAAGTTATGACACTTTGAATTTTTACGATAGCCGCCATTTTGCAAAAAAATTTTATATATTTTTTTTAAACGTAACGTATAGGGGCTGCGCGTTAGTTCTATGCGATACTTAAAATTAAGATTTAAATCTTCGAAACCAAGCAGTTAAGAGCGTTAACTCTTCCGAAAGTCTCAAAATGGCTAGTATGGGGGTACGATCGAACTGATACATCGCTTGTTTTCAAGCAAAAATATATATTTTTTATATTTTATTCTAATGAACTTTAGGCTTCTGAACATTTCATGTATAGATACTTTTTTGACGAAATTCAACACTACTGAGTTATAAGTGATTGAATTTTAATACTTGTCGCCATTTTGCAAAAAATTGACAAAATGGATTTTGCTAACAAACATACACAGGATGCTTAAGAATTCTATACTGTCACAAAAATTGAAATTCAAATATGTATAAATAAGCTCACACTGACCTTAACTATATTGAAAATCTTATGAGCGTATGTATGGTGGGTCGATCGACTCATCACACTAAACGTGTTTTGAAAAAAAAATACTTTTATTTTTTAATTTTTAATTTTTTTTAAGTATCGTAAGTATAGTCAAAAGCTCTATTTTGTATCAAAAATTCAAGTCGATTTCTTAAATAGAAGCCTCATACGAGCGTTAACTATATGCAGAGTCGCATAAAAGCTCGTTCGAGGTCTCGGTCAATATATAGTAAGACTCGGTTTTTATTAAAAAAAAAATAATTAAAAATTGCTTTTATATGCAAATTAAAATTCCGAACACTTTTTGCATACGACATTTTTCAGTAGGATTTCATTTAGCAAAGTTATGACACTTTGAATTTTTACGATAGCCGCCATTTTGCAAAAAAATTTTATATATTTTTTTTAAACTTAACGTATAGGGGCTGCGCGTTAGTTCTATGCGATACTCAAAATTAAAATTTTAATCTTCGAAACCAAGCAGTTAAGAGCGTTAACTCTTCCGAAAGTCTCAAAATGGCTAGTATGGGGGTACGATCGAACTGATACATCGCTTGTTTTCAAGCAAAAATATATATTTTTTATATTTTATTCTGATGAACTTTAGGCTTTTGAACATTTCATGTATAGATACTTTTTTGACAAAATTCAACACTACTGAGTTATAAGTGATTGAATTTTAATACTTGTCGCCATTTTGCAAAAAATTGACAAAATGGATTTTGCTAACAAACATACACAGGATGCTTAAGAATTCTATACTGTCACAAAAATTGAAATTCAAATATGTATAAATAAGCTAACACTGACCTTAACTATATTGAAAATCTTATGAGCGTATGTATGGTGGGTCGATCGACTCATCACACACTAAACGTGTTTTGAAAAAAAAATACCTTTATTTTTTAATTTTTAATTTTTTTTTAAAGTATCGTAAGTATAGTCAAAAGCTCTATTTTGTATCAAAAATTCAAGTCGATTTCTTAAATAGAAGCCTCATACGAGCGTTAACTACATGCAGAGTCGCATAAAAGCTCGTTCGAGGTCTCGGTCAATATATGGTAAGACTCGGTTTTTATTAAAAAAAAAATAATTAAAAATTGCTTTTATATGCAAATTAAAATTCCGAACACTTTTTGCATACGACATTTTTCAGTAAGATTTCATTTAGCAAAGTTATGACACTTTGAATTTTTACGATAGCCGCCATTTTGCAAAAAAATTTTATATATTTTTTTTAAACGTAACGTATAGGGGCTGCGCGTTAGTTCTATGCGATACTCAAAATTAAAATTTTAATCTTCGAAACCAAGCAGTTAAGAGCGTTAACTCTTCCGAAAGTCTCAAAATGGCTAGTATGGGGGTACGATCGAACTGATACATCGCTTGTTTTCAAGCAAAAATATATATTTTTTATATTTTATTCTGATGAACTTTAGGCTTTTGAACATTTCATGTATAGATACTTTTTTGACGAAATTCAACACTACTGAGTTATAAGTGATTGAATTTTAATACTTGTCGCCATTTTGCAAAAAATTGACAAAATAAATTTTGCTAACAAACATACACAGGATGCTTAAGAATTCTATACTGTCACAAAAATTGAAATTCAAATATGTATAAATAAGCTCACACTGACCTTAACTATATTGAAAATCTTATGAGCGTATGTATGGTGGGTCGATCGACTCATCACACTAAACGTGTTTTGAAAAAAAAATACTTTTATTTTTTAATTTTTTTTTTTTTAAAGTATCGTAAGTATAGTCAAAAGCTCTATTTTGTATCAAAAATTCAAGTCGATTTCTTAAATAAAAGCCTCATACGAGCGTTAACTATATGCAGAGTCGCATAAAAGCTCGTTCGACGTCTCGGTCAATATATGGTTAGAGTCGGTTTTTAATAAAAAAAAAATAATAAAAAATTGCTTTTATATGCAAATTAAAATTCCGAACACTTTTTGCATACGACATTTTTCAGTAGGATTTCATTTAGCAAAGTTATGACACTTTGAATTTTTACGATAGCCGCCATTTTGCAAAAAAAATTTATATATTTTTTTTAAACGTAACGTATAGGGGCTGCGCGTTAGTTCTATGCGATACTCAAAATTAAAATTTTAATCTTCGAAACCAAGCAGTTAAGAGCGTTAACTCTTCCGAAAGTCTCAAAATGGCTAGTATGGGGGTACGATCGAACTGATACATCGCTTGTTTTCAAGCAAAAATATATATTTTTTATATTTTATTCTGATTAACTTTAGGCTTCTGAACATTTCATGTATAGATACTTTTTTGACGAAATTCAACACTACTGAGTTATAAGTGATTGAATTTTAATACTTGTCGCCATTTTGCAAAAAATTGACAAAATGGATTTTGCTAACAAACATACACAGGATGCTTAAGAATTCTATACTGTCACAAAAATTGAAATTCAAATATGTATAAATAAGCTCACACTGACCTTAACTATATTGAAAATCTTATGAGCGTATGTATGGTGGGTCGATCGACTCATCACACTAAACGTGTTTTAAAAAAAAATACTTTTATTTTTTAATTTTAAATTTTTTTTTAAAGTATCGTAAGTATAGTCAAAAGCTCTATTTTGTATCAAAAATTCAAGTCGATTTCTTAAATAGAAGCCTCATACGAGCGTTAACTATATGCAGAGTCGCATAAAAGCTCGTTCGAGGTCTCGGTCAATATATGGTAAGACTCGGTTTTTATTAAAATAAAAATAAATAAAAATTGCTTTTATATGCAAATTAAAATTCCGAACACTTTTTGCATACGACATTTTTCAGTAGGATTTCATTTAGCAAAGTTATGACACTTTGAATTTTTACGATAGCCGCCATTTTGCAAAAAAATTTTATATATTTTTTTTAAACGTAACGTATAGGGGCTGCGCGTTAGTTCTATGCGATACTCAAAATTAAAATTTTAATCTTCGAAACCAAGCAGTTAAGAGCGTTAACTCTTCCGAAAGTCTCAAAATGGCTGGTATGGGGGTACGATCGAACTGATACATCGCTTGTTTTCAAGCAAAAATATATATTTTTTATATTTTATTCTGATGAACTTTAGGCTTCTGAACATTTCATGTATAGATACCATTTTGACGAAATTCAACACTACTGAGTTATAAGTGATTGAATTTTAATACTTGTCGCCATTTTGCAAAAAATTGACAAAATGGATTTTGCTAACAAACATACACAGGATGCTTAAGAATTCTATACTGTCACAAAAATTGAAATTCAAATATGTATAAATAAGCTCACACTGACCTTAACTATATTGAAAATCTTATGAGCGTATGTATGGTGGGTCGATCGACTCATCACACTAAACGTGTTTTGAAAAAAAAATACTTTTATTTTTTAATTTTTAATTTTTTTTTAAAGTATCGTAAGTATAGTCAAAAGCTCTATTTTGTATCAAAAATTCAAGTCGATTTCTTAAATAGAAGCCTCATACGAGCGTTAACTATATGCAGAGTCGCATAAAAGCTCGTTCGAGGTCTCGGTCAATATATGGTAAGACTCGGTTTTTATTAAAAAAAAAATAATTAAAAATTGCTTTTATATGCAAATTAAAATTCCGAACACTTTTTGCATACGACATTTTTCAGTAGGATTTCATTTAGCAAAGTTATGACACTTTGAATTTTTACGATAGCCGCCATTTTGCAAAAAAATTTTATATATTTTTTTTAAACGTAACGTATAAGGGCTGCGCGTTAGTTCTATGCGATACTCAAAATTAAAATTTAAATCTTCGAAACCAAGCAGTTAAGAGCGTTAACTCTTCCGAAAGTCTCAAAATGGCTAGTATGGGGGTACGATCGAACTGATACATCGCTTGTTTTCAAGCAAAAATATATATTTTTTATATTTTATTCTGATGAACTTTAGGCTTCTGAACATTTCATGTAAAGATACTTTTTTAACGAAATTCAACACTACTGAGTTATAAGTGATTGAATTTTAATACTTGTCGCCATTTTGCAAAAAATTGACAAAATGGATTTTGCTAACAGACATACACAGGATGCTTAAGAATTCTATACTGTCACAAAAATTGAAATTAAAATATGTATAAATAAGCTCACACTGACCCTAACTATATTGAAAATCTTATGAGCGTATGTATGGTGGGTCGATCGACTCATCACACTAAACGTGTTTTGAAAAAAAAATACTTTTATTTTTTAATTTTTAATTTTTTTTTAAAGTATCGTAAGTATAGTCAAAAGCTCTATTTTGTTTAAAAAATTCAAGTCGATTTCTTAAATAGAAGCCTCATACGAGCGTTAACTATATGCAGAGTCGCATAAAAGCTCGTTCGAGGTCTCGGTCAATATATGGTAAGACTCGGTTTTTATAAAAAAAAAAATAATAAAAAATTGCTTTTATATGCAAATTAAAATTCCTAACACTTTTTGCATACGACATTTTTCAGTAGGATTTCATTTAGCAAAGTTATGACACTTTGAATTTTCACGATAGCCGCCATTTTGCAAAAAAATTTTATATATTTTTTTTAAACGTAACGTATAGGGGCTGCGCGTTAGTTCTATGCGATACTCAAAATTAAAATTTTAATCTTCGAAACCAAGCAGTTAAGAGCGTTAACTCTTCCGAAAGTCTCAAAATGGCTAGTATGGGGGTACGATCGAACTGATACATCGCTTGTTTTCAAGCAAAAATATATATTTTTTATATTTTATTCTGATGAACTTTAGGCTTCTGAACATTTCATGTATAGATACTTTTTTGACGAAATTCAACACTACTGAGTTATAAGTGATTGAATTTTAATACTTGTCGCCATTTTGCAAAAAATTGACAAAATGGATTTTGCTAACAAACATACACAGGATGCTTAAGAATTCTATACTGTCACAAAAATTGAAATTCAAATATGTATAAATAAGCTCACACTGACCTTAACTATATTGAAAATCTTATGAGCGTATGTATGGTGGGTCGATCGACTCATCACACTAAACGTGTTTTGAAAAAAAAATACTTTTATTTTTTAATTTTTAATTTTTTTTTAAAGTATCGTAAGTATAGTCAAAAGCTCTATTTTGTATCAAAAATTCAAGTCGATTTCTTAAATAGAAGCCTCATACGAGCGTTAACTATATGCAGAGTCGCATAAAAGCTCGTTCGAGGTCTCGGTCAATATATGGTAAGACTCGGTTTTTATTAAAATAAAAATAAATAAAAATTGCTTTTATATGCAAATTAAAATTCCGAACACTTTTTGCATACGACATTTTTCAGTAGGATTTCATTTAGCAAAGTTATGACACTTTGAATTTTTACGATAGCCGCCATTTTGCAAAAAAATTTTATATATTTTTTTTAAACGTAACGTATAGGGGCTGCGCGTTAGTTCTATGCGATACTCAAAATTAAAATTTTAATCTTCGAAACCAAGCAGTTAAGAGCGTTAACTCTTCCGAAAGTCTCAAAATGGCTAGTATGGGGGTACGATCGAACTGATACATCGCTTGTTTTCAAGCAAAAATATATATTTTTTATATTTTATTCTGATGAACTTTAGGCTTCTGAACATTTCATGTATAGATACTTTTTTGACGAAATTCAACACTACTGAGTTATAAGTGATTGAATTTTAATACTTGTCGCCATTTTGCAAAAAATTGACAAAATGGATTTTGCTAACAAACATACACAGGATGCTTAAGAATTCTATACTGTCACAAAAATTGAAATTCAAATATGTATAAATAAGCTCACACTGACCTTAACTATATTGAAAATCTTATGAGCGTATGTATGGTGGGTCGATCGACTCATCACACTAAACGTGTTTTGAAAAAAAAATACTTTTATTTTTTAATTTTTAATTTTTTTTTAAAGTATCGTAAGTATAGTCAAAAGCTCTATTTTGTATCAAAAATTCAAGTCGATTTCTTAAATAGAAGCCTCATACGAGCGTTAACTATATGCAGAGTCGCATAAAAGCTCGTTCGAGGTCTCGGTCAATATATGGTAAGACTCGGTTTTTATTAAAATAAAAATAAATAAAAATTGCTTTTATATGCAAATTAAAATTCCGAACACTTTTTGCATACGACATTTTTCAGTAGGATTTCATTTAGCAAAGTTATGACACTTTGAATTTTTACGATAGCCGCCATTTTGCAAAAAAATTTTATATATTTTTTTTAAACGTAACGTATAGGGGCTGCGCGTTAGTTCTATGCGATACTCAAAATTAAAATTTTAATCTTCGAAACCAAGCAGTTAAGAGCGTTAACTCTTCCGAAAGTCTCAAAATGGCTAGTATGGGGGTACGATCGAACTGATACATCGCTTGTTTTCAAGCAAAAATATATATTTTTTATATTTTATTCTGATGAACTTTAGGCTTCTGAACATTTCATGTATAGATACTTTTTTGACGAAATTCAACACTACTGAGTTATAAGTGATTGAATTTTAATACTTGTCGCCATTTTGCAAAAAATTGACAAAATGGATTTTGCTAACAAACATACACAGGATGCTTAAGAATTCTATACTGTCACAAAAATTGAAATTCAAATATGTATAAATAAGCTCACACTGACCTTAACTATATCGAAAATCTTATGAGCGTATGTATGGTGGGTCGATCGACTCATCACACTAAACGTGTTTTGAAAAAAAAATACTTTTATTTTTTAATTTTTAATTTTTTTTTAAAGTATCGTAAGTATAGTCAAAAGCTCTATTTTGTATCAAAAATTCAAGTCGATTTCTTAAATAGAAGCCTCATACGAGCGTTAACTATATGCAGAGTCGCATAAAAGCTCGTTCGAGGTCTCGGTCAATATATGGTAAGACTCGGTTTTTATTAAAAAAAAAATAATTAAAAATTGCTTTTATATGCAAATTAAAATTCCGAACACTTTTTGCATTCGACATTTTTCAGTAGGATTTTATTTAGCAAAGTTATGACACTTTGAATTTTTACGATAGCCGCCATTTTGCAAAAAAATTTTATATATTTTTTTTAAACGTAACGTATAGGGGCTGCGCGTTAGTTCTATGCGATACTCAAAATTAAGATTTAAATCTTCGAAACCAAGCAGTTAAGAGCGTTAACTCTTCTGAAAGTCTCAAAATGGCTAGTATGGGGGTACGATCGAACTGATACATCGCTTGTTTTCAAGCAAAAATATATATTTTTTAAATTTTATTCTGATGAACTTTAGGCTTCTGAACATTTCATGTATAGATACTTTTTTGACGAAATTCAACACTACTGAGTTATAAGTGATTGAATTTTAATACTTGTCGCCATTTTGCAAAAAATTGACAAAATGGATTTTGCTAACAAACATACACAGGATGCTTAAGAATTCTATACTGTCACAAAAATTGAAATTCAAATATGTATAAATAAGCTCACACTGACCTTAACTATATTGAAAATCTTATGAGCGTATGTATGGTGGGTCGATCGACTCATCACACACTAAACGTGTTTTGAAAAAAAAATACTTTTATTTTTTAATTTTTAATTTTTTTTTAAAGTATCGTAAGTATAGTCAAAAGCTCTATTTTTGTATTAAAAATTCAAGTCGATTTCTTAAATAGAAGCCTCATACGAGCGTTAACTATATGCAGAGTCGCATAAATGCTCGTTCGAGGTCTCGGTCAATATATGGTAAGACTCGGTTTTTATTTAAAAAAATAATTAAAAATTGCTTTTATATGCAAATTAAAATTCCAAACACTTTTTGCATACGACATTTTTAAGTAGGATTTTATTTAGCAAAGTTATGACACTTTGAATTTTTACGATAGCCGCCATTTTGCAAAAAAATTTTATATATTTTTTTTAAACGTAACGTATAGGGGCTGCGCGTTAGTTCTATGCGATACTCAAAATTAAAATTTTAATCTTCGAAACCAAGCAGTTAAGAGCGTTAACTCTTCCGAAAGTCTCAAAATGGCTAGTATGGGGGTACGATCGAACTGATACATCGCTTGTTTTCAAGCAAAAATATATATTTTTTATATTTTATTCTGATGAACTTTAGGCTTCTGAACATTTCATGTATAGATACTTTTTTGACGAAATTCAACACTACTGAGTTATAAGTGATTGAATTTTAATACTTGTCGCCATTTTGCAAAAAATTGACAAAATGGATTTTGCTAACAAACATACACAGGATGCTTAAGAATTCTATACTGTCACAAAAATTGAAATTCAAATATGTATATACAAGCTCACACTGACCTTAACTATATTGAAAATCTTATGAGCGTTTGTATGGTGGGTCGATCGACTCATCACACTAAACGTGTTTTGAAAAAAAAATACTTTTATTTTTTAATTTTTAATTTTTTTTTTAAGTATCGTAAGTATAGTCAAAAGCTCTATTTTGTATCAAAAATTCAAGTCGATTTCTTAAATAGAAGCCTCATACGAGCGTTAACTATATGCAGAGTCGCATAAAAGCTCGTTCGAGGTCTCGGTCAATATATGGTAAGACTCGGTTTTTATTAAAAAAAAAATAATTAAAAATTGCTTTTATATGCAAATTAAAATTCCAAACACTTTTTGCATACGACATTTTTCAGTAGGATTTCATTTAGCAAAGTTATGACACTTTGAATTTTTACGATAGCCGCCATTTTGCAAAAAAATTTTATATATTTTTTTTAAACGTAACGTATAGGGGCTGCGCGTTAGTTCTATGCGATACTCAAAATTAAAATTTTAATCTTCGAAACCAAGCAGTTAAGAGCGTTAACTCTTCCGAAAGTCTCAAAATGGCTAGTATGGGGGTACGATCGAACTGATACATCGCTTGTTTTCAAGCAAAAATATATATTTTTTATATTTTATTCTGATGAACTTTAGGCTTCTGAACATTTCATGTATAGATACTTTTTTGACGAAATTCAACACTACTGAGTTATAAGTGATTGAATTTTAATACTTGTCGCCATTTTGCAAAAAATTGACAAAATGGATTTTGCTAACAAACATACACAGGATGCTTAAGAATTCTATACTGTCACAAAAATTGAAATTCAAATATGTATAAATAAGCTCACACTGACCTTAACTATATTGAAAATCTTATGAGCGTATGTATGGTGGGTCGATCGACTCATCACACTAAACGTGTTTTGAAAAAAAAATACTTTTATTTTTTAATTTTTTTTTTAAGTATCGTAAGTATAGTCAAAAGCTCTATTTTGTATCAAAAATTCAAGTCGATTTCTTAAATAGAAGCCTCATACGAGCGTTAACTATATGCAGAGTCGCATAAAAGCTCGTTCGAGGTCTCGGTCAATATATGGTAAGACTCGGTTTTTATTAAAAAAAAAATAATTAAAAATTGCTTTTATATGCAAATTAAAATTCCGAACACTTTTTGCATAAGACATTTTTCAGTAGGATTTTATTTAGCAAAGTTATGACACTTTGAATTTTTACGATAGCCGCCATTTTGCAAAAAAATTTTATATATTTTTTTTAAACGTAACGTATAGGGGCTGCGCGTTAGTTCTATGCGATACTCAAAATTAAAATTTTAATCTTCGAAACCAAGCATTTAAGAGCGTTAACTCTTCCGAAAGTCTCAAAATGGCTAGTATGGGGGTACGATCGAACTGATACATCGCTTGTTTTCAAGCAAAATTATATATTTTTTATATTTTATTCTGATGAACTTTAGGCTTCTGAACATTTCATGTATAGATACTTTTTTGACAAAATTCAACACTACTGAGTTATAAGTGATTGAATTTTAATACTTGTCGCCATTTTGCAAATAATTGACAAAAGGGATTTTGCTAACAAACATACACAGGATGCTTAAGAATTCTATACTGTCACAAAAATTGAAATTCAAATATGTATAAATAAGCTTACACTGACCTTAACTATATTGAAAATCTTATGAGCGTATGTATGGTGGGTCGATCGACTCATCACACTAAACGTGTTTTGAAAAAAAAATACTTTTATTTTTTAATTTTTAATTTTTTTTTAAAGTATCGTAAGTATAGTCAAAAGCTCTATTTTGTATCAAAAATTCAAGTCGATTTCTTAAATAGAAGCCTCATACGAGCGTTAACTATATGCAGAGTCGCATAAAAGCTCGTTCGAGGTCTCGATCAATATATGGTAAGACTCGGTTTTTATTAAAAAAAAAATAATTAAAAATTGCTTTTATATGCAAATTAAAATTCCGAACACTTTTTGCATAAGACATTTTTTAGTAGGATTTCATTTAGCAAAGTTATGACACTTTGAATTTTTACGATAGCCGCCATTTTGCAAAAAAAATTTATATATTTTTTTTAAACGTAACGTATAGGGGCTGCGCGTTAGTTCTATGCGATACTCAAAATTAAAATTTTAATCTTCGAAACCAAGCAGTTAAGAGCGTTAACTCTTCCGAAAGTCTCAAAATGGCTAGTATGGGGGTACGATCGAACTGATACATCGCTTGTTTTCAAGCAAAAATATATATTTTTTATATTTTATTCTGATGAACTTTAGGCTTCTGAACATTTCATGTATAGATACTTTTTTGACGAAATTCAACACTACTGAGTTAAAAGTGATTGAATTTTAATACTTGTCGCCATTTTGCAAAAAATTGACAAAATGGATTTTGCTAACAAACATACACAGGATGCTTAAGAATTCTATACTGTCACAAAAATTGAAATTCAAATATGTATAAATAAGCTCACACTGACCTTAACTATATTGAAAATCTTATGAACGTATGTATGGTGGGTCGATCGACTCATCACACTAAACGTGTTTTGAAAAAAAAATACTTTTATTTTTTAATTTTTAATTTTTTTTTAAAGTATCGTAAGTATAGTCAAAAGCTCTATTTTGTATTAAAAATTCAAGTCGATTTCTTAAATAGAAGCCTCATACGAGCGTTAACTATATGCAGAGTCGCATAAAAGCTCGTTCGAGGTCTCGGTCAATATATGGTAAGACTCGGTTTTTATTAAAGAAAAAATAATTAAAAATTGCTTTTATATGCAAATTAAAATTTCGAACACTTTTTGCATACGACATTTTTCAGTAGGATTTCATTTAGCAAAGTTATGACACTTTGAATTTTTACGATAGCCGCCATTTTGCAAAAAAATTTTATATATTTTTTTTAAACGTAACGTATAGGGGCTGCGCGTTAGTTCTATGCGATACTCAAAATTTAAATTTTAATCTTCGAAACCAAGCAGTTACGAGCGTTAACTCTTCCGAAAGTCTCAAAATGGCTAGTATGGGGGTACGATCGAACTGATACATCGCTTGTTTTCAAGCAAAAATATATATTTTTTATATTTTATTCTGATGAACTTTAGGCTTCTGAACATTTCATGTATAGATACTTTTTTGACGAAATTCAACACTACTGAGTTATAAGTGATTGAATTTTAATACTTGTCGCCATTTTGCAAAAAATTGACAAAATGGATTTTGCTAACAAACATACACAGGACGCTTAAGAATTCTATACTGTCACAAAACTTGAAATTCAAATATGTATAAATAAGCTCACACTGACCTTAACTATATTGAAAATCTTATGAGCGTATGTATGGTGGGTCGATCGACTCATCACACTAAACGTGTTTTGAAAAAAAAATACTTTTATTTTTTAATTTTTAATTTTTTTTTATAGTATCGTAAGTATAGTCGAAAGCTCTGTTTTGTTTAAAAAATTCAAGTCGATTTCTCAAATAGAAACCTCATACGAGCGTTAACTGTATGCAGAGTCGCATAAAAGCTCGTTCGAGGTCTCGGTCAATATATGGTAAGACTCGGTTTTTATTAAAAAAAAAATAATTAAAAATTGCTTTTATATGCAAATTAAAATTCCAAACACTTTTTGCATACGACATTTTTCAGTAGGATTTCATTTAGCAAAGTTATGACACTTTGAATTTTTACGATAGCCGCCATTTTGCAAAAAAATTTTATATATTTTTTTTAAACGTAACGTATAGGGGCTGCGCGTTAGTTCTATGCGATACTCAAAATTAAAATTTTAATCTTCGAAACCAAGCAGTTAAGAGCGTTAACTCTTCCGAAAGTCTCAAAATGGCTAGTATGGGGGTACGATCGAACTGATACATCGCTTGTTTTCAAGCAAAAATATATATTTTTTATATTTTATTCTGATGAACTTTAGGCTTCTGAACATTTCATGTATAGATACTTTTTTGACGAAATTCAACACTACTGAGTTATAAGTGATTGAATTTTAATACTTGTCGCCATTTTGCAAAAAATTGACAAAATGGATTTTGCTAACAAACATACACAGGACGCTTAAGAATTCTATACTGTCACAAAACTTGAAATTCAAATATGTATAAATAAGCTCACACTGACCTTAACTATATTGAAAATCTTATGAGCGTATGTATGGTAGGTCGATCGACTCATCACACACTAAACGTGTTTTGAAAAAAAAATACTTTTATTTTTTAATTTTTAATTTTTTTTTTAAGTATCGTAAGTATAGTCAAAAGCTCTATTTTGTATCAAAAATTTAAGTCGATTTCTTATATAGAAGCCTCATACGAGCGTTAACTATATGCAGAGTCGCATAAAAGCTCGTTCGAGGTCTCGGTCAATATATGGTAAGACTCGGTTTTTATTAAAAAAAAAATAATCAAAAATTGCTTTTATATGCAAACTAAAATTCCGAACACTTTTTGCATACGACATTTTTCAGTAGGATTTCATTTAGCAAAGTTATGACACTTTGAATTTTTACGATAGCCGCCATTTTGCAAAAAAATTTTATATATTTTTTTTAAACGTAACGTATAGGGGCTGCGCGTTAGTTCTATGCGATACTCAAAATTAAAATTTTAATCTTCGAAACCAAGCAGTTAAGAGCGTTAACTCTTCCGAAAGTCTCAAAATGGCTAGTATGGGGGTACGATCGAACTGATACATCGCTTGTTTTCAAGCAAAAATATATATTTTTTATATTTTATTCTGATGAACTTTAGGCTTCTGAACATTTCATGTATAGATACTTTTTTGACGAAATTCAACACTACTGAGTTAAAAGTGATTGAATTTTAATACTTGTCGCCATTTTGCAAAAAATTGACAAAATGGATTTTGCTAACAAACATACACAGGATGCTTAAGAATTCTATACTGTCACAAAAATTGAAATTCAAATATGTATAAATAAGCTCACACTGACCTTAACTATATTGAAAATCTTATGAGCGTATGTATGGTGGGTCGATCGACTCATCACACTAAACGTGTTTTGAAAAAAAAATACTTTTATTTTTTAATTTTTAATTTTTTTTTAAAGTATCGTAAGTATAGTCAAAAGCTCTATTTTGTATTAAAAATTCAAGTCGATTTCTTAAATAGAAGCCTCATACGAGCGTTAACTATATGCAGAGTCGCATAAAAGCTCGTTCGAGGTCTCGGTCAATATATGGTAAGACTCGGTTTTTATTAAAAAAAAAATAATCAAAAATTGCTTTTATATGCAAATTAAAATTCCGAACACTTTTTGCATACGACATTTTTCAGTAGGTTTTTATTTAGCAAAGTTATGACACTTTGAATTTTTACGATAGCCGCCATTTTGCAAAAAAATTTTATATATTTTTTTTAAACGTAACGTATAGGGGCTGCGCGTTAGTTCTATGCGATACTCAAAATTAAAATTTTAATCTTCGAAACCAAGCAGTTAAGAGCGTTAACTCTTCCGAAAGTCTCAAAATGGCTAGTATGGGGGTACGATCGAACTGATACATCGCTTGTTTTCAAGCAAAAATATATATTTTTTATATTTTATTCTGATGAACTTTAGGCTTCTGAACATTTCATGTTTAGATACTTTTTTGACGAAATTCAACACTACTGAGTTACAAGTGATTGAATTTTAATACTTGTCGCCATTTTGCAAAAAATTGACAAAATGGATTTTGCTAACAAACATACACAGGATGCTTAAGAATTCTATACTCTCACAAAAATTGAAATTCAAATATGTATAAATAAGCTCACACTGACCTTAACTATATTGAAAATCTTATGAGCGTATGTATGGTGGGTCGATCGACTCATCACACTAAACGTGTTTTGAAAAAAAAATACTTTTATTTTTTAATTTTTAATTTTTTTTTAAAGTATCGTAAGTATAGTCAAAAGCTCTATTTTGTATCAAAAATTCAAGTCGATTTCTTAAATAGAAGCCTCATACGAGCGTTAACTATATGCAGAGTCGCATAAAAGCTCGTTCGAGGTCTCGGTCAATATATGGTAAGACTCGGTTTTTATTAAAAAAAAATAATTAAAAATTGCTTTTATATGCAAATTAAAATTCCAAACACTTTTTGCATACGACATTTTTCAGTAGGATTTTATTTAGCAAAGTTATGACACTTTGAATTTTTACGATAATAGCCATTTTGCAAAAAAATTTTATATATTTTTTTTAAACGTAACGTATAGGGGCTGCGCGTTAGTTCTATGCGATACTTAAAATTAAAATTTTAATCTTCGAAACCAAGCAGTTAAGAGCGTTAACTCTTCCGAAAGTCTCAAAATGGCTAGTATGGGGGTACGATCGAACTGATACATCGCTTGTTTTCAAGCAAAAATATATATTTTTTATATTTTATTCTGATGAACTTTAGGCTTCTGAACATTTCATGTATAGATACTTTTTTGACAAAATTTAACACTACTGAGTTATAAGTGATTGAATTTTAATACTTGTCGCCATTTTGCAAAAAATTGACAAAATGGATTTTGCTAACAAACATACACAGGATGCTTAAGAATTCTATACTGTCACAAAAATTGAAATTCAAATATGTATAAATAAGCTCACACTGACCTTAACTATATTGAAAATCTTATGAGCGTATGTATGATGGGTCGATCGACTCATCACACTAAACGTGTATTGAAAAAAAAATACTTTTATTTTTTAATTTTTAATTTTTTTATAAAGTATCGTAAGTATAGTCAAAAGCTCTATTTTGTATTAAAAATTCAAGTCGATTTCTTAAATAGAAGCCTCATACGAGCGTTAACTATACGCAGAGTCGCATAAAAGCTCGTTCGAGGTCTCGGTCAATATATTGTAAGACTCGGTTTTTTAAAAAAAAAAATAATAAAAAATTGCTTTTATATGCAAATTAAAATTCCGAACACTTTTTGCATACAACATTTTTCAGTAGGATTTCATTTAGCAAAGTTATGACACTTTGAATTTTTACGATAGCCGCTATTTTGCAAAAAAATTTTATATATTTTTTTTAAACGTAACGTATAGGGGCTGCGCGTTAGTTCTATGCGATACTCAAAATTAAAATTTTAATCTTCGAAACCAAGCAGTTAAGAGCGTTAACTCTTCCGAAAGTCTCAAAATGGCTAGTATGGGGGTACGATCGAACTGATACATCGCTTGTTTTCAAGCAAAAATATATATTTTTTATATTTTATTCTGATGAACTTTAGGCTTCTGAACATTTCATGTATAGATACTTTTTTGACGAAATTCAACACTACTGAGTTATAAGTGATTGAATTTTAATACTTGTCGCCATTTTGCAAAAAATTGACAAAATAGATTTTGCTAACAAACATACACAGGATGCTTAAGAATTCTATACTGTCACAAAAATTGAAATTCAAATATGTATAAATAAGCTCACACTGACCTTAACTATATTGAAAATCTTATGAGCGTATGTATGGTGGGTCGATCGACTCATCACACTAAACGTGTTTTGAAAAAAAAATACTTTTATTTTTTAATTTTTAATTTTTTTTTAAAGTATCGTAAGTATAGTCAAAAGCTCTATTTTGTATCAAAAATTCAAGTCGATTTCTTAAATAGAAGCCTCATACGAGCGTTAACTATATGCAGAGTCGCATAAAAGCTCGTTCGAGGTCTCGGTCAATATATGGTAAGACTCGGTTTTTATTAAAAAAAAAATAATTAAAAATTGCTTTTAAATGCAAATTAAAATTCCGAACACTTTTTGCATACAACATTTTTCAGTAGGATTTCATTTAGCAAAGTTATGACACTTTGAATTTTTACGATAGCCGCCATTTTGCAAAAAAATTTTATATATTTTTTTTAAACGTAACGTATAGGGGCTGCGCGTTAGTTCTATGCGATACTCAAAATTAAAATTTTAATCTTCGAAACCAAGCAGTTAAGAGCGTTAACTCTTCCGAAAGTCTCAAAATGGCTAGTATGGGGGTACGATCGAACTGATACATCGCTTGTTTTCAAGCAAAAATATATATTTTTTATATTTTATTCTGATGAACTTTAGGCTTCTGAACATTTCATGTATAGATACTTTTTTGACGAAATTCAACACTTCTGAGTTATAAGTGATTGAATTTTAATACTTGTCGCCATTTTGCAAAAAATTGACAAAATGGATTTTGCTAACAAACATACACAGGATGCTTAAGAATTCTATACTGTCACAAAAATTGAAATTCAAATATGTATAAATAAGCTCACACTGACCTTAACTATATTGAAAATCTTATGAGCGTATGTATGGTGGGTCGATCGACTCATCACACTAAACGTGTTTTGAAAAAAAAATACTTTTATTTTTTAATTTTTAATATTTTTTAAAGTATCGTAATTATAGTCAAAAGCTCTATTTTGTATTAAAAATTCAAGTCGATTTCTTAAATAGAAGCCTCATACGAGCGTTAACTATATGCAGAGTCGCATAAAAGCTCGTTCGAGGTCTCGGTCAATATATAGTAAGACTCAATTTTTATTAAAAAAAAAATAATTAAAAATTGCTTTTATATGCAAATTAAAATTCCGAACACTTTTTGCATACGACATTTTTCAGTAGGATTTCATTTAGCAAAGTTATGACACTTTGAATTTTTACGATAGCCGCTATTTTGCAAAAAAAATTTATATATTTTTTTTAAACGTAACGTATAGGGGCTGCGCGTTAGTTCTATGCGATACTTAAAAATTAAATTTTAATCTTCGAAACCAAGCAGTTAAGAGCGTTAACTCTTCCGAAAGTCTCAAAATGGCTAGTATGGGGGTACGATCGAACTGATACATCGCTTGTTTTCAAGCAAAAATATATATTTTTTATATTTTATTCTGATGAACTTTAGGCTTCTGAACATTTCATGTATAGATACTTTTTTGACGAAATTCAACACTACTGAGTTATAAGTGATTGAATTTTAATACTTGTCGCCATTTTGCAAAAAATTGACAAAATGGATTTTGCTAACAAACATACACAGGATGCTTAAGAATTCTATACTGTCACAAAAATTGAAATTCAAATATGTATAAATAAGCTCACACTGACCTTAACTATATTGAAAATCTTATGAGCGTATGTATGGTGGGTCGATCGACTCATCACACACTAAACGTGTTTTGAAAAAAAAATACTTTTATTGTTTAATTTTTAATTTTTTTTTAAAGTATCGTAAGTATAGTCAAAAGCTCTATTTTGTATCAAAAATTCAAGTCGATTTCTTAAATAGAAGCCTCATACGAGCGTTAACTATATGCAGAGTCGCATAAAAGCTCGTTCGAGGTCTCGGTCAATATATAGTAAGACTCGGTTTTTATTAAAGAAAAAATAATTAAAAATTGCTTTTATATGCAAATTAAAATTTCGAACACTTTTTGCATACGACATTTTTCAGTAGGATTTCATTTAGCAAAGTTATGACACTTTGAATTTTTACGATAGCCGCCATTTGCAAAAAAATTTTATATATTTTTTTTAAACGTAACGTATAGGGGCTGCGCGTTAGTTCTATGCGATACTCAAAATTTAAATTTTAATCTTCGAAACCAAGCAGTTACGAGCGTTAACTCTTCCGAAAGTCTCAAAATGGCTAGTATGGGGGTACGATCGAACTGATACATCGCTTGTTTTCAAGCAAAAATATATATTTTTTATATTTTATTCTGATGAACTTTAGGCTTCTGAACATTTCCTGTATAGATACTTTTTTGACGAAATTCAACACTACTGAGTTATAAGTGATTGAATTTTAATACTTGTCGCCATTTTGCAAAAAATTGACAAAATGGATTTTGCTAACAAACATACACAGGATGCTTAAGAATTCTATACTGTCACAAAAATTGAAATTCAAATATGTATAAATAAGCTCACACTGACCTTAACTATATTGAAAATCTTATGAGCGTATGTATGGTGGGTCGATCGACTCATCACACTAAACGTGTTTTGAAAAAAAAATACTTTTATTTTTTAATTTTTATTTTTTTTTTAAAGTATCGTAAGTATAGTCAAAAGCTCTATTTTGTATCAAAAATTTAAGTCGATTTCTTAAATAGAAGCCTCATACGAGCGTTAACTATATGCAGAGTCGCATAAAAGCTCGTTCGAGGTCTCGGTCAATATATGGTAAGACTCGGTTTTTATTAAAAAAAAAATAATTAAAAATTGCTTTTATATGCAAATTAAAATTCCAAACACTTTTTGCATACGACATTTTTTAGTAGAATTTCATTTAGCAAAGTTATGACACTTTGAATTTTTACGATAGCCGCCATTTTGCAAAAAAATTTTATATATTTTTTTTAAACGTAACGTATAGGGGCTGCGCGTTAGTTCTATGCGATACTCAAAATTAAAATTTTAATCTTCGAAACCAAGCAGTTAAGAGCGTTAACTCTTCCGAAAGTCTCAAAATGGCTAGTATGGGGGTACGATCGAACTGATACATCGCTTGTTTTCAAGCAAAAATATATATTTTTTATATTTTATTCTGATGAACTTTAGGCTTCTGAACATTTCCTGTATAGATACTTTTTTGACGAAATTCAACACTACTGAGTTATAAGTGATTGAATTTTAATACTTGTCGCCATTTTGCAAAAAATTGACAAAATGGATTTTGCTAACAAACATACACAGGATGCTTAAGAATTCTATACTGTCACAAAAATTGAAATTCAAATATGTATAAATAAGCTCACACTGACCCTAACTATATTGAAAATCTTATGAGCGTATGTATGGTGGGTCGATCGACTCATCACACACTAAACGTGTTTTGAAAAAAAAATACTTTTATTTTTTAATTTTTAATTTTTTTTTAAAGTATCGTAAGTATAGTCAAAAGCTCTATTTTGTATCAAAAATTTAAGTCGATTTCTTATATAGAAGCCTCATACGAGCGTTAACTATATGCAGAGTCGCATAAAAGCTCGTTCGAGGTCTCGGTCAATATATGGTAAGACTCGGTTTTTATTAAAAAAAAATAATTAAAAATTGCTTTTATATGCAAATTAAAATTCCAAACACTTTTTGCATACGACATTTTTCAGTAGGATTTTATTTAGCAAAGTTATGACACTTTGAATTTTTACGATAATAGCCATTTTGCAAAAAAATTTTATATATTTTTTTTAAACGTAACGTATAGGGGCTGCGCGTTAGTTCTATGCGATACTTAAAATTAAAATTTTAATCTTCGAAACCAAGCAGTTAAGAGCGTTAACTCTTCCGAAAGTCTCAAAATGGCTAGTATGGGGGTACGATCGAACTGATACATCGCTTGTTTTCAAGCAAAAATATATATTTTTTATATTTTATTCTGATGAACTTTAGGCTTCTGAACATTTCATGTATAGATACTTTTTTGACAAAATTTAACACTACTGAGTTATAAGTGATTGAATTTTAATACTTGTCGCCATTTTGCAAAAAATTGACAAAATGGATTTTGCTAACAAACATACACAGGATGCTTAAGAATTCTATACTGTCACAAAAATTGAAATTCAAATATGTATAAATAAGCTCACACTGACCTTAACTATATTGAAAATCTTATGAGCGTATGTATGATGGGTCGATCGACTCATCACACTAAACGTGTTTTGAAAAAAAAATACTTTTATTTTTTAATTTTTAATTTTTTTATAAAGTATCGTAAGTATAGTCAAAAGCTCTATTTTGTATTAAAAATTCAAGTCGATTTCTTAAATAGAAGCCTCATACGAGCGTTAACTATACGCAGAGTCGCATAAAAGCTCGTTCGAGGTCTCGGTCAATATATGGTAAGACTCGGTTTTTTAAAAAAAAAAATAATAAAAAATTGCTTTTATATGCAAATTAAAATTCCGAACACTTTTTGCATACAACATTTTTCAGTAGGATTTCATTTAGCAAAGTTATGACACTTTGAATTTTTACGATAGCCGCTATTTTGCAAAAAAATTTTATATATTTTTTTTAAACGTAACGTATAGGGGCTTCGCGTTAGTTCTATGCGATACTCAAAATTAAAATTTTAATCTTCGAAACCAAGCAGTTAAGAGCGTTAACTCTTCCGAAAGTCTCAAAATGGCTAGTATGGGGGTACGATCGAACTGATACATCGCTTGTTTTCAAGCAAAAATATATATTTTTTATATTTTATTCTGATGAACTTTAGGCTTCTGAACATTTCATGTATAGATACTTTTTTGACGAAATTCAACACTACTGAGTTATAAGTGATTGAATTTTAATACTTGTCGCCATTTTGCAAAAAATTGACAAAATAGATTTTGCTAACAAACATACACAGGATGCTTAAGAATTCTATACTGTCACAAAAATTGAAATTCAAATATGTATAAATAAGCTCACACTGACCTTAACTATATTGAAAATCTTATGAGCGTATGTATGGTGGGTCGATCGACTCATCACACTAAACGTGTTTTGAAAAAAAAATACTTTTATTTTTTAATTTTTAATTATTTTTTAAAGTATCGTAAGTATAGTCAAAAGCTCTATTTTGTATCAAAAATTCAAGTCGATTTCTTAAATAGAAGCCTCATACGAGCGTTAACTATATGCAGAGTCGCATAAAAGCTCGTTCGAGGTCTCGGTCAATATATGGTAAGACTCGGTTTTTATTAAAAAAAAAATAATTAAAAATTGCTTTTATATGCAAATTAAAATTCCGAACACTTTTTGCATACAACATTTTTCAGTAGGATTTCATTTAGCAAAGTTATGACACTTTGAATTTTTACGATAGCCGCCATTTTGCAAAAAAATTTTATATATTTTTTTTAAACGTAACGTATAGGGGCTGCGCGTTAGTTCTATGCGATACTCAAAATTAAAATTTTAATCTTCGAAACCAAGCAGTGAAGAGCGTTAACTCTTCCGAAAGTCTCAAAATGGCTAGTATGGGGGTACGATCGAACTGATACATCGCTTGTTTTCAAGCAAAAATATATATTTTTTATATTTTATTCTGATGAACTTTAGGCTTCTGAACATTTCCTGTATAGATACTTTTTTGACGAAATTCAACACTACTGAGTTATAAGTGATTGAATTTTAATACTTGTCGCCATTTTGCAAAAAATTGACAAAATGGATTTTGCTAACAAACATACACAGGATGCTTAAGAATTCTATACTGTCACAAAAATTGAAATTCAAATATGTATAAATAAGCTCACACTGACCCTAACTATATTGAAAATCTTATGAGCGTATGTATGGTGGGTCGATCGACTCATCACACACTAAACGTGTTTTGAAAAAAAAATACTTTTATTTTTTAATTTTTAATTTTTTTTTAAAGTATCGTAAGTATAGTCAAAAGCTCTATTTTGTATCAAAAATTTAAGTCGATTTCTTATATAGAAGCCTCATACGAGCGTTAACTATATGCAGAGTCGCATAAAAGCTCGTTCGAGGTCTCGGTCAATATATGGTAAGACTCGGTTTTTATTAAAAAAAAAATAATCAAAAATTGCTTTTATATGCAAATTAAAATTCCGAACACTTTTTGCATACGACATTTTTCAGTAGGTTTTTATTTAGCAAAGTTATGACACTTTGAATTTTTACGATAGCCGCCATTTTGCAAAAAAAATTTATATATTTTTTTTAAACGTAACGTATAGGGGCTGCGCGTTAGTTCTATGCGATACTCAAAATTAAAATTTTAATCTTCGAAACCAAGCAGTTAAGAGCGTTAACTCTTCCGAAAGTCTCAAAATGGCTAGTATGGGGGTACGATCGAACTGATACATCGCTTGTTTTCAAGCAAAAATATATATTTTTTATATTTTATTCTGATGAACTTTAGGCTTCTGAACATTTCATGTTTAGATACTTTTTTGACGAAATTCAACATAACTGAGTTATAAGTGATTGAATTTTAATACTTGTCGCCATTTTGCAAAAAATTGACAAAATGGATTTTGCTAACAAACATACACAGGATGCTTAAGAATTCTATACTGTCACAAAAATTGAAATTCAAATATGTATAAATAAGCTCACACTGACCTTAACTATATTGAAAATCTTATGAGCGTATGTATGGTGGGTCGATCGACTCATCACACTAAACGTGTTTTGAAAAAAAAATACTTTTATTTTTTAATTTTTAATTTTTTTTTAAAGTATCGTAAGTATAGTCAAAAGCTCTATTTTGTATCAAAAATTCAAGTCGATTTCTTAAATAGAAGCCTCATACGAGCGTTAACTATATGCAGAGTCGCATAAAAGCTCGTTCGAGGTCTCGGTCAATATATGGTAAGACTCGGTTTTTATTAAAAAAAAATAATTAAAAATTGCTTTTATATGCAAATTAAAATTCCAAACACTTTTTGCATACGACATTTTTCAGTAGGATTTTATTTAGCAAAGTTATGACACTTTGAATTTTTACGATAATAGCCATTTTGCAAAAAAATTTTATATATTTTTTTTAAACGTAACGTATAGGGGCTGCGCGTTAGTTCTATGCGATACTTAAAATTAAAATTTTAATCTTCGAAACCAAGCAGTTAAGAGCGTTAACTCTTCCGAAAGTCTCAAAATGGCTAGTATGGGGGTACGATCGAACTGATACATCGCTTGTTTTCAAGCAAAAATATATATTTTTTATATTTTATTCTGATGAACTTTAGGCTTCTGAACATTTCATGTATAGATACTTTTTTGACAAAATTTAACACTACTGAGTTATAAGTGATTGAATTTTAATACTTGTCGCCATTTTGCAAAAAATTGACAAAATGGATTTTGCTAACAAACATACACAGGATGCTTAAGAATTCTATACTGTCACAAAAATTGAAATTCAAATATGTATAAATAAGCTCACACTGACCTTAACTATATTGAAAATCTTATGAGCGTATGTATGATGGGTCGATCGACTCATCACACTAAACGTGTTTTGAAAAAAAAATACTTTTATTTTTTAATTTTTAATTTTTTTATAAAGTATCGTAAGTATAGTCAAAAGCTCTATTTTGTATTAAAAATTCAAGTCGATTTCTTAAATAGAAGCCTCATACGAGCGTTAACTATACGCAGAGTCGCATAAAAGCTCGTTCGAGGTCTCGGTCAATATATGGTAAGACTCGGTTTTTTAAAAAAAAAAATAATAAAAAATTGCTTTTATATGCAAATTAAAATTCCGAACACTTTTTGCATACAACATTTTTCAGTAGGATTTCATTTAGCAAAGTTATGACACTTTGAATTTTTACGATAGCCGCTATTTTGCAAAAAAATTTTATATATTTTTTTTAAACGTAACGTATAGGGGCTGCGCGTTAGTTCTATGCGATACTCAAAATTAAAATTTTAATCTTCGAAACCAAGCAGTTAAGAGCGTTAACTCTTCCGAAAGTCTCAAAATGGCTAGTATGGGGGTACGATCGAACTGATACATCGCTTGTTTTCAAGCAAAAATATATATTTTTTATATTTTATTCTGATGAACTTTAGGCTTCTGAACATTTCATGTATAGATACTTTTTTGACGAAATTCAACACTACTGAGTTATAAGTGATTGAATTTTAATACTTGTCGCCATTTTGCAAAAAATTGACAAAATAGATTTTGCTAACAAACATACACAGGATGCTTAAGAATTCTATACTGTCACAAAAATTGAAATTCAAATATGTATAAATAAGCTCACACTGACCTTAACTATATTGAAAATCTTATGAGCGTATGTATGGTGGGTCGATCGACTCATCACACTAAACGTGTTTTGAAAAAAAAATACTTTTATTTTTTAATTTTTAATTTTTTTTTAAAGTATCGTAAGTATAGTCAAAAGCTCTATTTTGTATCAAAAATTCAAGTCGATTTCTTAAATAGAAGCCTCATACGAGCGTTAACTATATGCAGAGTCGCATAAAAGCTCGTTCGAGGTCTCGGTCAATATATGGTAAGACTCGGTTTTTATTAAAAAAAAAATAATTAAAAATTGCTTTTATATGCAAATTAAAATTCCGAACACTTTTTGCATACAACATTTTTCAGTAGGATTTCATTTAGCAAAGTTATGACACTTTGAATTTTTACGATAGCCGCCATTTTGCAAAAAAATTTTATATATTTTTTTTAAACGTAACGTATAGGGGCTGCGCGTTAGTTCTATGCGATACTCAAAATTAAAATTTTAATCTTCGAAACCAAGCAGTGAAGAGCGTTAACTCTTCCGAAAGTCTCAAAATGGCTAGTATGGGGGTACGATCGAACTGATACATCGCTTGTTTTCAAGCAAAAATATATATTTTTTATATTTTATTCTGATGAACTTTAGGCTTCTGAACATTTCATGTATAGATACTTTTTTGACGAAATTCAACACTTCTGAGTTATAAGTGATTGAATTTTAATACTTGTCGCCATTTTGCAAAAAATTGACAAAATGGATTTTGCTAACAAACATACACAGGATGCTTAAGAATTCTATACTGTCACAAAAATTGAAATTCAAATATGTATAAATAAGCTCACACTGACCTTAACTATATTGAAAATCTTATGAGCGTATGTATGGTGGGTCGATCGACTCATCACACTAAACGTGTTTTGAAAAAAAAATACTTTTATTTTTTAATTTTTAATTTTTTTTAAAGTATCGTAAGTATAGTCAAAAGCTCTATTTTGTATCAAAAATTCAAGTCGATTTCTTAAATAGAAGCCTCATACGAGCGTTAACTATATGCAGAGTCGCATAAAAGCTCGTTCGAGGTCTCGGTCAATATATAGTAAGACTCAATTTTTATTAAAAAAAAAATAATTAAAAATTGCTTTTATATGCAAATTAAAATTCCGAACACTTTTTGCATACGACATTTTTCAGTAGGATTTCATTTAGCAAAGTTATGACACTTTGAATTTTTACGATAGCCGCTATTTTGCAAAAAAAATTTATATATTTTTTTTAAACGTAACGTATAGGGGCTGCGCGTTAGTTCTATGCGATACTTAAAAATTAAATTTTAATCTTCGAAACCAAGCAGTTAAGAGCGTTAACTCTTCCGAAAGTCTCAAAATGGCTAGTATGGGGGTACGATCGAACTGATACATCGCTTGTTTTCAAGCAAAAATATATATTTTTTATATTTTATTCTGATGAACTTTAGGCTTCTGAACATTTCATGTATAGATACTTTTTTGACGAAATTCAACACTACTGAGTTATAAGTGATTGAATTTTAATACTTGTCGCCATTTTGCAAAAAATTGACAAAATGGATTTTGCTAACAAACATACACAGGATGCTTAAGAATTCTATACTGTCACAAAAATTGAAATTCAAATATGTATAAATAAGCTCACACTGACCTTAACTATATTGAAAATCTTATGAGCGTATGTATGGTGGGTCGATCGACTCATCACACACTAAACGTGTTTTGAAAAAAAAATACTTTTATTGTTTAATTTTTAATTTTTTTTTAAAGTATCGTAAGTATAGTCAAAAGCTCTATTTTGTATCAAAAATTCAAGTCGATTTCTTAAATAGAAGCCTCATACGAGCGTTAACTATATGCAGAGTCGCATAAAAGCTCGTTCGAGGTCTCGGTCAATATATGGTAAGACTCGGTTTTTATTAAAGAAAAAATAATTAAAAATTGCTTTTATATGCAAATTAAAATTTCGAACACTTTTTGCATACGACATTTTTCAGTAGGATTTCATTTAGCAAAGTTATGACACTTTGAATTTTTACGATAGCCGCCATTTGCAAAAAAATTTTATATATTTTTTTTAAACGTAACGTATAGGGGCTGCGCGTTAGTTCTATGCGATACTCAAAATTTAAATTTTAATCTTCGAAACCAAGCAGTTACGAGCGTTAACTCTTCCGAAAGTCTCAAAATGGCTAGTATGGGGGTACGATCGAACTGATACATCGCTTGTTTTCAAGCAAAAATATATATTTTTTATATTTTATTCTGATGAACTTTAGGCTTCTGAACATTTCCTGTATAGATACTTTTTAGACGAAATTCAACACTACTGAGTTATAAGTGATTGAATTTTAATACTTGTCGCCATTTTGCAAAAAATTGACAAAATGGATTTTGCTAACAAACATACACAGGATGCTTAAGAATTCTATACTGTCACAAAAATTGAAATTCAAATATGTATAAATAAGCTCACACTGACCTTAACTATATTGAAAATCTTATGAGCGTATGTATGGTGGGTCGATCGACTCATCACACTAAACGTGTTTTGAAAAAAAAATACTTTTATTTTTTAATTTTTATTTTTTTTTTAAAGTATCGTAAGTATAGTCAAAAGCTCTATTTTGTATCAAAAATTTAAGTCGATTTCTTAAATAGAAGCCTCATACGAGCGTTAACTATATGCAGAGTCGCATAAAAGCTCGTTCGAGGTCTCGGTCAATATATGGTAAGACTCGGTTTTTATTAAAAAAAAAATAATTAAAAATTGCTTTTATATGCAAATTAAAATTCCAAACACTTTTTGCATACGACATTTTTCAGTAGAATTTCATTTAGCAAAGTTATGACACTTTGAATTTTTACGATAGCCGCCATTTTGCAAAAAAAATTTATATATTTGTTTTAAACGTAACGTATAGGGGCTGCGCGTTAGTTCTATGCGATACTCAAAATTAAAATTGTAATCTTCGAAACCAAGCAGTTAAGAGCGTTAACTCTTCCGAAAGTCTCAAAATGGCTAGTATGGGGGTACGATCGAACTGATACATCGCTTGTTTTCAAGCAAAAATATATATTTTTTATATTTTATTCTGATGAACTTTAGGCTTCTGAACATTTCATGTATAGATACTTTTTAGACAAAATTCAACACTACTGAGTTATAAGTGATTGAATTTTAATACTTGTCGCCATTTTGCAAAAAATTGACAAAATGGATTTTGCTAACAAACATACACAGGATGCTTAAGAATTCTATACTGTCACAAAAATTGAAATTCAAATATGTATAAATAAGCTCACACTGACCTTAACTATATTGAAAATCTTATGAGCGTATGTATGGTGGGTCGATCGACTCATCACACTAAACGTGTTTTGAAAAAAAAATACTTTTATTTTTTAATTTTTAATTTTTTTTTTAAGTATCGTAAGTATAGTCAAAAGCTCTATTTTGTATCAAAAATTCAAGTCGATTTCTTAAATAGAAGCCTCATACGAGCGTTAACTATATGCAGAGTCGCATAAAAGCTCGTTCGAGGTCTCGGTCAATATATGGTAAGACTAGGTTTTTATTAAAAAAAAAATAATTAAAAATTGCTTTTATATGCAAATTAAAATTCCGAACACTTTTTGCATACGACATTTTTCAGTAGGATTTTATTTAGCAAAGTTATGACACTTTGAATTTTTACGATAGCCGCCATTTTGCAAAAAAATTTTATATATTTTTTTTAAACGTAACGTATAGGGGCTGCGCGTTAGTTCTATGCGATACTTAAAATTAAAATTTTAATCTTCGAAACCAAGCAGTTAAGAGCGTTAACTTTTCCGAAAGTCTCAAAATGGCTAGTATGGGGGTACGATCGAACTGATACATCGCTTGTTTTCAAGCAAAAATATATATTTTTTATATTTTATTCTGATGAACTTTAGGCTTCTGAACATTTCATGTATAGATACTTTTTTGACGAAATTCAACACTTCTGAGTTATAAGTGATTGAATTTTAATACTTGTCGCCATTTTGCAAAAAATTGACAAAATGGATTTTGCTAACAAACATACACAGGATGCTTAAGAATTCTATACTGTCACAAAAATTGAAATTCAAATATGTATAAATAAGCTCACACTGACCTTAACTATATTGAAAATCTTATGAGCGTATGTATGGTGGGTCGATCGACTCATCACACTAAACGTGTTTTGAAAAAAAAATACTTTTATTTTTTAATTTTTAATTTTTTTTAAAGTATCGTAAGTATAGTCAAAAGCTCTATTTTGTATCAAAAATTCAAGTCGATTTCTTAAATAGAAGCCTCATACGAGCGTTAACTATATGCAGAGTCGCATAAAAGCTCGTTCGAGGTCTCGGTCAATATATAGTAAGACTCAATTTTTATTAAAAAAAAAATAATTAAAAATTGCTTTTATATGCAAATTAAAATTCCGAACACTTTTTGCATACGACATTTTTCAGTAGGATTTCATTTAGCAAAGTTATGACACTTTGAATTTTTACGATAGCCGCTATTTTGCAAAAAAAAATTATATATTTTTTTTAAACGTAACGTATAGGGGCTGCGCGTTAGTTCTATGCGATACTTAAAAATTAAATTTTAATCTTCGAAACCAAGCAGTTAAGAGCGTTAACTCTTCCGAAAGTCTCAAAATGGCTAGTATGGGGGTACGATCGAACTGATACATCGCTTGTTTTCAAGCAAAAATATATATTTTTTATATTTTATTCTGATGAACTTTAGGCTTCTGAACATTTCATGTATAGATACTTTTTTGACGAAATTCAACACTACTGAGTTATAAGTGATTGAATTTTAATACTTGTCGCCATTTTGCAAAAAATTGACAAAATGGATTTTGCTAACAAACATACACAGGATGCTTAAGAATTCTATACTGTCACAAAAATTGAAATTCAAATATGTATAAATAAGCTCACACTGACCTTAACTATATTGAAAATCTTATGAGCGTATGTATGGTGGGTCGATCGACTCATCACACACTAAACGTGTTTTGAAAAAAAAATACTTTTATTGTTTAATTTTTAATTTTTTTTTAAAGTATCGTAAGTATAGTCAAAAGCTCTATTTTGTATCAAAAATTCAAGTCGATTTCTTAAATAGAAGCCTCATACGAGCGTTAACTATATGCAGAGTCGCATAAAAGCTCGTTCGAGGTCTCGGTCAATATATGGTAAGACTCGGTTTTTATTAAAGAAAAAATAATTAAAAATTGCTTTTATATGCAAATTAAAATTTCGAACACTTTTTGCATACGACATTTTTCAGTAGGATTTCATTTAGCAAAGTTATGACACTTTGAATTTTTACGATAGCCGCCATTTGCAAAAAAATTTTATATATTTTTTTTAAACGTAACGTATAGGGGCTGCGCGTTAGTTCTATGCGATACTCAAAATTTAAATTTTAATCTTCGAAACCAAGCAGTTACGAGCGTTAACTCTTCCGAAAGTCTCAAAATGGCTAGTATGGGGGTACGATCGAACTGATACATCGCTTGTTTTCAAGCAAAAATATATATTTTTTATATTTTATTCTGATGAACTTTAGGCTTCTGAACATTTCCTGTATAGATACTTTTTAGACGAAATTCAACACTACTGAGTTATAAGTGATTGAATTTTAATACTTGTCGCCATTTTGCAAAAAATTGACAAAATGGATTTTGCTAACAAACATACACAGGATGCTTAAGAATTCTATACTGTCACAAAAATTGAAATTCAAATATGTATAAATAAGCTCACACTGACCTTAACTATATTGAAAATCTTATGAGCGTATGTATGGTGGGTCGATCGACTCATCACACTAAACGTGTTTTGAAAAAAAAATACTTTTATTTTTTAATTTTTATTTTTTTTTTAAAGTATCGTAAGTATAGTCAAAAGCTCTATTTTGTATCAAAAATTTAAGTCGATTTCTTAAATAGAAGCCTCATACGAGCGTTAACTATATGCAGAGTCGCATAAAAGCTCGTTCGAGGTCTCGGTCAATATATGGTAAGACTCGGTTTTTATTAAAAAAAAAATAATTAAAAATTGCTTTTATATGCAAATTAAAATTCCAAACACTTTTTGCATACGACATTTTTCAGTAGAATTTCATTTAGCAAAGTTATGACACTTTGAATTTTTACGATAGCCGCCATTTTGCAAAAAAAATTTATATATTTGTTTTAAACGTAACGTATAGGGGCTGCGCGTTAGTTCTATGCGATACTCAAAATTAAAATTGTAATCGTCGAAACCAAGCAGTTAAGAGCGTTAACTCTTCCGAAAGTCTCAAAATGGCTAGTATGGGGGTACGATCGAACTGATACATCGCTTGTTTTCAAGCAAAAATATATATTTTTTATATTTTATTCTGATGAACTTTAGGCTTCTGAACATTTCATGTATAGATACTTTTTAGACAAAATTCAACACTACTGAATTATAAGTGATTGAATTTTAATACTTGTCGCCATTTTGCAAAAAATTGACAAAATGGATTTTGCTAACAAACATACACAGGATGCTTAAGAATTCTATACTGTCACAAAAATTGAAATTCAAATATGTATAAATAAGCTCACACTGACCTTAACTATATTGAAAATCTTATGAGCGTATGTATGGTGGGTCGATCGACTCATCACACTAAACGTGTTTTGAAAAAAAAATACTTTTATTTTTTAATTTTTAATTTTTTTTTAAAGTATCGTAAGTATAGTCAAAAGCTCTATTTTGTATCAAAAATTCAAGTCGATTTCTTAAATAGAAGCCTCATACGAGCGTTAACTATATGCAGAGTCGCATAAAAGCTCGTTCGAGGTCTCGGTCAATATATGGTAAGACTAGGTTTTTATTAAAAAAAAAATAATTAAAAATTGCTTTTATATGCAAATTTAAATTCCGAACACTTTTTGCATACGACATTTTTCAGTAGGATTTCATTTAGCAAAGTTATGACACTTTGAATTTTTACGATAGCCGCCATTTTGCAAAAAAATTTTATATATTTTTTTTAAACGTAACGTATAGGGGCTGCGCGTTAGTTCTATGCGATACTCAAAATTAAAATTTTAATCTTCGAAACCAAGCAGTTAAGAGCGTTAACTCTTCCGAAAGTCTCAAAATGGCTAGTATGGGGGTACGATCGAACTGATACATCGCTTGTTTTCAAGCAAAAATATATATTTTTTATATTTTATTCTGATAAACTTTAGGCTTCTGAACATTTCATGTATAGATACTTTTTTGACTAAATTCAACACTATTGAGTTATAAGTGATTGAATTTTAATACTTGTCGCTATTTTGCAAAAAATTGACAAAATGGATTTTGCTAACAAACATACACAGGATGCTTAAGAATTCTATACTGTCACAAAAATTGAAATTCAAATATGTATAAATAAGCTCACACTGACCTTAACTATATTGAAAATCTTATGAGCGTATGTATGGTGGGTCGATCGACTCATCACACTAAACGTGTTTTGAAAAAAAAATACTTTTATTTTTTAATTTTTAATTTTTTTTTTAAGTATCGTAAGTATAGTCAAAAGCTCTATTTTGTATCAAAAATTCAAGTCGATTTCTTAAATAGAAGCCTCATACGAGCGTTAACTATATGCAGAGTCGCATAAAAGCTCGTTCGAGGTCTCGGTCAATATATGGTAAGACTAGGTTTTTATTAAAAAAAAAATAATTAAAAATTGCTTTTATATGCAAATTAAAATTCCGAACACTTTTTGCATACGACATTTTTCAGTAGGATTTTATTTAGCAAAGTTATGACACTTTGAATTTTTACGATAGCCGCCATTTTGCAAAAAAATTTTATATATTTTTTTTAAACGTAACGTATAGGGGCTGCGCGTTAGTTCTATGCGATACTTAAAATTAAAATTTTAATCTTCGAAACCAAGCAGTTAAGAGCGTTAACTTTTCCGAAAGTCTCAAAATGGCTAGTATGGGGGTACGATCGAACTGATACATCGCTTGTTTTCAAGCAAAAATATATATTTTTTATATTTTATTCTGATGAACTTTAGGCTTCTGAACATTTCATGTATAGATACTTTTTTGACTAAATTCAACACTACTAAGTTATAAGTGATTGAATTTTAATACTTGTCGCCATTTTGCAAAAAATTGACAAAATGGATTTTGCTAACAAACATACACAGGATGCTTAAGAATTCTATACTGTCACAAAAATTGAAATTCAAATATGTATAAATAAGCTCACACTGACCTTAACTATATTGAAAATCTTATGAGCGTATGTATGGTGGGTCGATCGACTCATCACACTAAACGTGTTTTGAAAAAAAAATACTTTTATTTTTTAATTTTTAATTTTTTTTTAAAGTATCGTAAGTATAGTCAAAAGCTCTATTTTGTATCAAAAATTCAAGTCGATTTCTTAAATAGAAGCCTCATACGAGCGTTAACTATATGCAGAGTCGCATAAAAGCTCGTTCGAGGTCTCGGTCAATATATGGTAAGACTAGGTTTTTATTAAAAAAAAAATAATTAAAAATTGCTTTTATATGCAAATTAAAATTCCGAACACTTTTTGCATACGACATTTTTCAGTAGGATTTCATTTAGCAAAGTTATGACACTTTGAATTTTTACGATAGCCGCCATTTTGCAAAAAAATTTTATATATTTTTTTTAAACGTAACGTATAGGGGCTGCGCGTTAGTTCTATGCGATACTCAAAATTAAAATTTTAATCTTCGAAACCAAGCAGTTAAGAGCGTTAACTCTTCCGAAAGTCTCAAAATGGCTAGTAAAGGGGTACGATCGAACTGATACATCGCTTGTTTTCAAGCAAAAATATATATTTTTTATATTTTATTCTGATGAACTTTAGGCTTCTGAACATTTCATGTATAGATACTTTTTTGACGAAATTCAACACTACTGAGTTATAAGTGATTGAATTTTAATACTTGTCGCCATTTTGCAAAAAATTGACAAAATGGATTTTGCTAACAAACATACACAGGATGCTTAAGAATTCTATACTGTCACAAAAATTGAAATTCAAATATGTATAAATGAGCTCACACTGACCTTAACTATATTGAAAATCTTATGAGCGTATGTATGGTGGGTCGATCGACTCATCACACTAAACGTGTTTTGAAAAAAAAATACTTTTATTTTTTAATTTTTAATTTTATTTTAAAGTATCGTAAGTATAGTCAAAAGCTCTATTTTGTATCAAAAATTCAAGTCGATTTCTTAAATAGAAGCCTCATACGAGCGTTAACTATATGCAGAGTCGCATAAAAGCTCGTTCGAGGTCTCGGTCAATATATGGTAAGACTAGGTTTTTATTAAAAAAAAAATAATTAAAATATGCTTTTATATGCAAATTAAAATTCCGAACACTTTTTGCATACGACATTTTTCAGTAGGATTTTATTTAGCAAAGTTATGACACTTTGAATTTTTACGATAGCCGCCATTTTGCAAAAAAATTTTATATATTTTTTTTAAACGTAACGTATAGGGGCTGCGCGTTAGTTCTATGCGATACTTAAAATTAAAATTTTAATCTTTAAAACCAAGCAGTTAAGAGCGTTAACTCTTCCGAAAGTCTCAAAATGGCTAGTATGGGGGTACGATCGAACTGATACATCGCTTGTTTTCAAGCAAAAATATATATTTTTTATATTTTATTCTGATGAACTTTAGGCTTCTGAACATTTCATGTATAGATACTTTTTTGACGAAATTCAACACTACTGAGTTATAAGTGATTGAATTTTAATACTTGTCGCCATTTTGCAAAAAATTGACAAAATGGATTTTGCTAACAAACATACACAGGATGCTTAAGAATTCTATACTGTCACAAAAATTGAAATTTAAATATGTATAAATAAGCTCACACTGACCTTAACTATATTGAAAATCTTATGAGCGTATGTATGGTGGGTCGATCGACTCATCACACTAAACGTGTTTTGAAAAAAAAATACTTTTATTTTTTAATTTTTAATTTTTTTTTAAAGTATCGTAAGTATAGTCAAAAGCTCTATTTTGTATCAAAAATTCAAGTCGATTTCTTAAATAGAAGCCTCATACGAGCGTTAACTATATGCAGAGTCGCATAAAAGCTCGTTCGAGGTCTCGGTCAATATATGGTAAGACTCGGTTTTTATTAAAAAAAAAATAATTAAAAATTGCTTTTATATGCAAATTAAAATTCCAAACACTTTTTGCATACGACATTTTTCAGTAGGATTTCATTTAGCAAAGTTATGACACTTTGAATTTTTACGATAGCCGCCATTTTGCAAAAAAATTTTATATATTTTTTTTAAACGTAACGTATAGGGGCTGCGCGTTAGTTCTATGCGATACTCAAAATTAAAATTTTAATCTTCGAAACCAAGCAGTTAAGAGCGTTAACTTTTCCGAAAGTCTCAAAATGGCTAGTATGGGGGTACGATCGAACTGATACATCGCTTGTTTTCAAGCAAAAATATATATTTTTTATATTTTATTCTGATGAACTTTAGGCTTCTGAACATTTCATGTATAGATACTTTTTTGACTAAATTCAACACTACTGAGTTATAAGTGATTGAATTTTAATACTTGTCGCCATTTTGCAAAAAATTGACAAAATGGATTTTGCTAACAAACATACACAGGATGCTTAAGAATTCTATACTGTCACAAAAATTGAAATTCAAATATGTATAAATAAGCTCACACTGACCTTAACTATATTGAAAATCTTATGAGCGTATGTATGGTGGGTCGATCGACTCATCACACTAAACGTGTTTTGAAAAAAAAATACTTTTATTTTTTAATTTTTAATTTTTTTTTAAAGTATCGTCAGTATAGTCAAAAGCTCTATTTTGTATCAAAAATTCAAGTCGATTTCTTAAATAGAAGCCTCATACGAGCGTTAACTATATGCAGAGTCGCATAAAAGCTCGTTCGAGGTCTCGGTCAATATATGGTAAGACTCGGTTTTTATTTAAAAAAAAATAATTAAAAATTGCTTTTATATGCAAATTAAAATTCCGAACACTTTTTACATACGACATTTTTCAGTAGGATTTCATTTAGCAAAGTTATGACACTTTGAATTTTTACGATAGCCGCTATTTTGCAAAAAAATTTTATATATTTTTTTTAAACGTAACGTATAGGGGCTGCGCGTTTGTTCTATGCGATACTCAAAATTTAAATTTTAATCTTTGAAACCAAGCAGTTAAGAGCGTTAACTCTTCCGAAAGTCTCAAAATGGCTAGTATGGGGGTACGATCGAACTGATACATCGCTTGTTTTCAAGCAAAAATATATATTTTTTATATTTTATTCTGATGAACTTTAGGCTTCTGAACATTTCATGTATAGATACTTTTTTGACTAAATTCAACACTACTGAGTTATAAGTGATTGAATTTTAATACTTGTCGCCATTTTGCAAAAAATTGACAAAATGGATTTTGCTAACAAACATACACAGGATGCTTAAGAATTCTATACTGTCACAAAAATTGAAATTCAAATATGTATAAATAAGCTCACACTGACCTTAACTATATTGAAAATCTTATGAGCGTATGTATGGTGGGTCGATCGACTCATCACACTAAACGTGTTTTGAAAAAAAAATACTTTTATTTTTTAATTTTTAATTTTATTTTAAAGTATCGTAAGTATAGTCAAAAGCTCTATTTTGTATCAAAAATTCAAGTCGATTTCTTAAATAGAAGCCTCATACGAGCGTTAACTATATGCAGAGTCGCATAAAAGCTCGTTCGAGGTCTCGGTCAATATATGGTAAGACTAGGTTTTTATTAAAAAAAAAATAATTAAAATATGCTTTTATATGCAAATTAAAATTCCGAACACTTTTTGCATACGACATTTTTCAGTAGGATTTCAATTAGCAAAGTTATGACACTTTGAATTTTTACGATAGCCGCCATTTTGCAAAAAAATTTTTTTTTTTTTTTTTAAATGTAACGTATAGGGGCTGCGCGTTAGTTCTATGCGATACTTAAAATTAAAATTTTAATCTTCGAAACCAAGCAGTTAAGAGCGTTAACTCTTCCGAAAGTCTCAAAATGGCTAGTATGGGGGTACGATCGAACTGATACATCGCTTGTTTTCAAGCAAAAATATATATTTTTTATATTTTATTCTGATGAACTTTAGGCTTCTGAACATTTCATGTATAGATACTTTTTTGACGAAATTTAACACTACTGAGTTATAAGTGATTGAATTTTAATACTTGTCGCCATTTTGCAAAAAATTGACAAAATGGATTTTGCTAACAAACATACACAGGATGCTTAAGAATTCTATACTGTCACAAAAATTGAAATTCAAATATGTATAAATAAGCTCACACTGACCTTAACTATATTGAAAATCTTATGAGCGTATGTATGGTGGGTCGATCGACTCATCACACTAAACGTGTTTTGAAAAAAAAATACTTTTATTTTTTAATTTTTAATTTTTTTTTAAAGTATCGTAAGTATAGTCAAAAGCTCTATTTGTATTAAAAATTCAAGTCGATTTCTCAAATAGAAGCCTCATACGAGCGTTAAATATATGCAGAGTCGCATAAAAGCTCGTTCGAGGTCTCGGTCAATATATGGTAAGACTCGGTTTTTATTAAAAAAAAAATAATTAAAAATTGCTTTTATATGCAAATTAAAATTCCAAACACTTTTTGCATACGACATTTTTCAGTAGGATTTCATTTAGCAAAATTATGACACTTTAAATTTTTACGATAGCCGCCATTTTGCAAAAAAATTTTATATATTTTTTTTAAACGTATAGTATAGGGGCTGCGCGTTAGTTCTATGCGATACTCAAAATTAAAATTTTATACTTCGAAACCAAGCAGTTAAGAGCGTTAACTCTTCCGAAAGTCTCAAAATGGCTAGTATGGGGGTACGATCGAACTGATACATCGCTTGTTTTCAAGCAAAAATATATATTTTTTATATTTTATTCTGATGAACTTTAGGCTTCTGAACATTTCATGTATAGATACTTTTTTGACTAAATTCAACACTACTGAGTTATAAGTGATTGAATTTTAATACTTGTCGCCATTTTGCAAAAAATTGACAAAATGGATTTTGCTAACAAACATACACAGGATGCTTAAGAATTCTATACTGTCACAAAAATTGAAATTCAAATATGTATAAATAAGCTCACACTGACCTTAACTATATTGAAAATCTTATGAGCGTATGTATGGTGGGTCGATCGACTCATCACACTAAACGTGTTTTGAAAAAAAAATACTTTTATTTTTTAATTTTTAATTTTATTTTAAAGTATCGTAAGTATAGTCAAAAGCTCTATTTTGTATCAAAAATTCAAGTCGATTTCTTAAATAGAAGCCTCATACGAGCGTTAACTATATGCAGAGTCGCATAAAAGCTCGTTCGAGGTCTCGGTCAATATATGGTAAGACTAGGTTTTTATTAAAAAAAAAATAATTAAAATATGCTTTTATATGCAAATTAAAATTCCGAACACTTTTTGCATACGACATTTTTCAGTAGGATTTTATTTAGCAAAGTTATGACACTTTGAATTTTTACGATAGCCGCCATTTTGCAAAAAAATTTTATATATTTTTTTTAAACGTAACGTATAGGGGCTGCGCGTTAGTTCTATGCGATACTTAAAATTAAAATTTTAATCTTTAAAACCAAGCAGTTAAGAGCGTTAACTCTTCCGAAAGTCTCAAAATGGCTAGTATGGGGGTACGATCGAACTGATACATCGCTTGTTTTCAAGCAAAAATATATATTTTTTATATTTTATTCTGATGAACTTTAGGCTTCTGAACATTTCATGTATAGATACTTTTTTGACGAAATTCAACACTACTGAGTTATAAGTGATTGAATTTTAATACTTGTCGCCATTTTGCAAACAATTGACAAAATGGATTTTGCTAACAAACATACACAGGATGCTTAAGAATTCTATACTGTCACAAAAATTGAAATTTAAATATGTATAAATAAGCTCACACTGACCTTAACTATATTGAAAATCTTATGAGCGTATGTATGGTGGGTCGATCGACTCATCACACTAAACGTGTTTTGAAAAAAAAATACTTTTATTTTTTAATTTTTAATTTTTTTTTAAAGTATCGTAAGTATAGTCAAAAGCTCTATTTTGTATCAAAAATTCAAGTCGATTTCTTAAATAGAAGCCTCATACGAGCGTTAACTATATGCAGAGTCGCATAAAAGCTCGTTCGAGGTCTCGGTCAATATATGGTAAGACTCGGTTTTTATTAAAAAAAAAATAATTAAAAATTGCTTTTATATGCAAATTAAAATTCCAAACACTTTTTGCATACGACATTTTTCAGTAGGATTTCATTTAGCAAAGTTATGACACTTTGAATTTTTACGATAGCCGCCATTTTGCAAAAAAATTTTATATATTTTTTTTAAACGTAACGTATAGGGGCTGCGCGTTAGTTCTATGCGATACTCAAAATTAAAATTTTAATCTTCGAAACCAAGCAGTTAAGAGCGTTAACTTTTCCGAAAGTCTCAAAATGGCTAGTATGGGGGTACGATCGAACTGATACATCGCTTGTTTTCAAGCAAAAATATATATTTTTTATATTTTATTCTGATGAACTTTAGGCTTCTGAACATTTCATGTATAGATACTTTTTTGACTAAATTCAACACTACTGAGTTATAAGTGATTGAATTTTAATACTTGTCGCCATTTTGCAAAAAATTGACAAAATGGATTTTGCTAACAAACATACACAGGATGCTTAAGAATTCTATACTGTCACAAAAATTGAAATTCAAATATGTATAAATAAGCTCACACTGACCTTAACTATATTGAAAATCTTATGAGCGTATGTATGGTGGGTCGATCGACTCATCACACTAAACGTGTTTTGAAAAAAAAATACTTTTATTTTTTAATTTTTAATTTTTTTTTAAAGTATCGTAAGTATAGTCAAAAGCTCTATTTTGTATCAAAAATTCAAGTCGATTTCTTAAATAGAAGCCTCATACGAGCGTTAACTATATGCAGAGTCGCATAAAAGCTCGTTCGAGGTCTCGGTCAATATATGGTAAGACTCGGTTTTTATTTAAAAAAAAATAATTAAAAATTGCTTTTATATGCAAATTAAAATTCCGAACACTTTTTACATACGACATTTTTCAGTAGGATTTCATTTAGCAAAGTTATGACACTTTGAATTTTTACGATAGCCGCTATTTTGCAAAAAAATTTTATATATTTTTTTTAAACGTAACGTATAGGGGCTGCGCGTTTGTTCTATGCGATACTCAAAATTTAAATTTTAATCTTTGAAACCAAGCAGTTAAGAGCGTTAACTCTTCCGAAAGTCTCAAAATGGCTAGTATGGGGGTACGATCGAACTGATACATCGCTTGTTTTCAAGCAAAAATATATATTTTTTATATTTTATTCTGATGAACTTTAGGCTTCTGAACATTTCATGTATAGATACTTTTTTGACTAAATTCAACACTACTGAGTTATAAGTGATTGAATTTTAATACTTGTCGCCATTTTGCAAAAAATTGACAAAATGGATTTTGCTAACAAACATACACAGGATGCTTAAGAATTCTATACTGTCACAAAAATTGAAATTCAAATATGTATAAATAAGCTCACACTGACCTTAACTATATTGAAAATCTTATGAGCGTATGTATGGTGGGTCGATCGACTCATCACACTAAACGTGTTTTGAAAAAAAAATACTTTTATTTTTTAATTTTTAATTTTATTTTAAAGTATCGTAAGTATAGTCAAAAGCTCTATTTTGTATCAAAAATTCAAGTCGATTTCTTAAATAGAAGCCTCATACGAGCGTTAACTATATGCAGAGTCGCATAAAAGCTCGTTCGAGGTCTCGGTCAATATATGGTAAGACTAGGTTTTTATTAAAAAAAAAATAATTAAAATATGCTTTTATATGCAAATTAAAATTCCGAACACTTTTTGCATACGACATTTTTCAGTAGGATTTTATTTAGCAAAGTTATGACACTTTGAATTTTTACGATAGCCGCCATTTTGCAAAAAAATTTTATATATTTTTTTTAAACGTAACGTATAGGGGCTGCGCGTTAGTTCTATGCGATACTTAAAATTAAAATTTTAATCTTTAAAACCAAGCAGTTAAGAGCGTTAACTCTTCCGAAAGTCTCAAAATGGCTAGTATGGGGGTACGATCGAACTGATACATCGCTTGTTTTCAAGCAAAAATATATATTTTTTATATTTTATTCTGATGAACTTTAGGCTTCTGAACATTTCATGTATAGATACTTTTTTGACGAAATTCAACACTACTGAGTTATAAGTGATTGAATTTTAATACTTGTCGCCATTTTGCAAACAATTGACAAAATGGATTTTGCTAACAAACATACACAGGATGCTTAAGAATTCTATACTGTCACAAAAATTGAAATTTAAATATGTATAAATAAGCTCACACTGACCTTAACTATATTGAAAATCTTATGAGCGTATGTATGGTGGGTCGATCGACTCATCACACTAAACGTGTTTTGAAAAAAAAATACTTTTATTTTTTAATTTTTAATTTTTTTTTAAAGTATCGTAAGTATAGTCAAAAGCTCTATTTTGTATCAAAAATTCAAGTCGATTTCTTAAATAGAAGCCTCATACGAGCGTTAACTATATGCAGAGTCGCATAAAAGCTCGTTCGAGGTCTCGGTCAATATATGGTAAGACTCGGTTTTTATTAAAAAAAAAATAATTAAAAATTGCTTTTATATGCAAATTAAAATTCCAAACACTTTTTGCATACGACATTTTTCAGTAGGATTTCATTTAGCAAAGTTATGACACTTTGAATTTTTACGATAGCCGCCATTTTGCAAAAAAATTTTATATATTTTTTTTAAACGTAACGTATAGGGGCTGCGCGTTAGTTCTATGCGATACTCAAAATTAAAATTTTAATCTTCTAAACCAAGCAGTTAAGAGCGTTAACTTTTCCGAAAGTCTCAAAATGGCTAGTATGGGGGTACGATCGAACTGATACATCGCTTGTTTTCAAGCAAAAATATATATTTTTTATATTTTATTCTGATGAACTTTAGGCTTCTGAACATTTCATGTATAGATACTTTTTTGACTAAATTCAACACTACTGAGTTATAAGTGATTGAATTTTAATACTTGTCGCCATTTTGCAAAAAATTGACAAAATGGATTTTGCTAACAAACATACACAGGATGCTTAAGAATTCTATACTGTCACAAAAATTGAAATTCAAATATGTATAAATAAGCTCACACTGACCTTAACTATATTGAAAATCTTATGAGCGTATGTATGGTGGGTCGATCGACTCATCACACTAAACGTGTTTTGAAAAAAAAATACTTTTATTTTTTAATTTTTAATTTTTTTTTAAAGTATCGTAAGTATAGTCAAAAGCTCTATTTTGTATCAAAAATTCAAGTCGATTTCTTAAATAGAAGCCTCATACGAGCGTTAACTATATGCAGAGTCGCATAAAAGCTCGTTCGAGGTCTCGGTCAATATATGGTAAGACTCGGTTTTTATTTAAAAAAAAATAATTAAAAATTGCTTTTATATGCAAATTAAAATTCCGAACACTTTTTACATACGACATTTTTCAGTAGGATTTTATTTAGCAAAGTTATGACACTTTGAATTTTTACGATAGCCGCTATTTTGCAAAAAAATTTTATATATTTTTTTTAAACGTAACGTATAGGGGCTGCGCGTTTGTTCTATGCGATACTCAAAATTTAAATTTTAATCTTTGAAACCAAGCAGTTAAGAGCGTTAACTCTTCCGAAAGTCTCAAAATGGCTAGTATGGGGGTACGATCGAACTGATACATCGCTTGTTTTCAAGCAAAAATATATATTTTTTATATTTTATTCTGATGAACTTTAGGCTTCTGAACATTTCATGTATAGATACTTTTTTGACTAAATTCAACACTACTGAGTTATAAGTGATTGAATTTTAATACTTATCGCCATTTTGCAAAAAATTGACAAAATGGATTTTGCTAACAAACATACACAGGATGCTTAAGAATTCTATACTGTCACAAAAATTGAAATTCAAATATGTATAAATAAGCTCACACTGACCTTAACTATATTGAAAATCTTATGAGCGTATGTATGGTGGGTCGATCGACTCATCACACTAAACGTGTTTTGAAAAAAAAATACTTTTATTTTTTAATTTTTAATTTTATTTTAAAGTATCGTAAGTATAGTCAAAAGCTCTATTTTGTATCAAAAATTCAAGTCGATTTCTTAAATAGAAGCCTCATACGAGCGTTAACTATATGCAGAGTCGCATAAAAGCTCGTTCGAGGTCTCGGTCAATATATGGTAAGACTAGGTTTTTATTAAAAAAAAAATAATTAAAAATTGCTTTTATATGCAAATTAAAATTCCGAACACTTTTTGCATACGACATTTTTCAGTAGGATTTCAATTAGCAAAGTTATGACACTTTGAATTTTTACGATAGCCGCCATTTTGCAAAAAAATTTTTTTTTTTTTTTTTAAATGTAACGTATAGGGGCTGCGCGTTAGTTCTATGCGATACTTAAAATTAAAATTTTAATCTTCGAAACCAAGCAGTTAAGAGCGTTAACTCTTCCGAAAGTCTCAAAATGGCTAGTATGGGGGTACGATCGAACTGATACATCGCTTGTTTTCAAGCAAAAATATATATTTTTTATATTTTATTCTGATGAACTTTAGGCTTCTGAACATTTCATGTATAGATACTTTTTTGACGAAATTTAACACTACTGAGTTATAAGTGATTGAATTTTAATACTTGTCGCCATTTTGCAAAAAATTGACAAAATGGATTTTGCTAACAAACATACACAGGATGCTTAAGAATTCTATACTGTCACAAAAATTGAAATTCAAATATGTATAAATAAGCTCACACTGACCTTAACTATATTGAAAATCTTATGAGCGTATGTATGGTGGGTCGATCGACTCATCACACTAAACGTGTTTTGAAAAAAAAATACTTTTATTTTTTAATTTTTAATTTTTTTTTAAAGTATCGTAAGTATAGTCAAAAGCTCTATTTGTATTAAAAATTCAAGTCGATTTCTCAAATAGAAGCCTCATACGAGCGTTAAATATATGCAGAGTCGCATAAAAGCTCGTTCGAGGTCTCGGTCAATATATGGTAAGACTCGGTTTTTATTAAAAAAAAAATAATTAAAAATTGCTTTTATATGCAAATTAAAATTCCAAACACTTTTTGCATACGACATTTTTCAGTAGGATTTCATTTAGCAAAATTATGACACTTTGAATTTTTACGATAGCCGCCATTTTGCAAAAAAATTTTATATATTTTTTTTAAACGTAACGTATAGGGGCTGCGCGTTAGTTCTATGCGATACTCAAAATTAAAATTTTATACTTCGAAACCAAGCAGTTAAGAGCGTTAACTCTTCCGAAAGTCTCAAAATGGCTAGTATGGGGGTACGATCGAACTGATACATCGCTTGTTTTCAAGCAAAAATATATATTTTTTATATTTTATTCTGATGAACTTTAGGCTTCTGAACATTTCATGTATAGATACTTTTTTAACTAAATTCAACACTACTGAGTTATAAGTGATTGAATTTTAATACTTGTCGCCATTTTGCAAAAAATTGACAAAATGGATTTTGCTAACAAACATACACAGGATGCTTAAGAATTCTATACTGTCACAAAAATTGAAATTCAAATATGTATAAATAAGCTCACACTGACCTTAACTATATTGAAAATCTTATGAGCGTATGTATGGTGGGTCGATCGACTCATCACACTAAACGTGTTTTGAAAAAAAAATACTTTTATTTTTTAATTTTTAATTTTTTTTTAAAGTATCGTAAGTATAGTCAAAAGCTCTATTTTGTATCAAAAATTCAAGTCGATTTCTTAAATAGAAGCCTCATACGAGCGTTAACTATATGCAGAGTCGCATAAAAGCTCGTTCGAGGTCTCGGTCAATATATGGTAAGACTAGGTTTTTATTAAAAAAAAAATAATTAAAAATTGCTTTTATATGCAAATTAAAATTCCGAACACTTTTTGCATACGACATTTTTCAGTAGGATTTCATTTAGCAAAGTTATGACACTTTGAATTTTTACGATAGCCGCCATTTTGCAAAAAAATTTTATATATTTTTTTTAAACGTAACGTATAGGGGCTGCGCGTTAGTTCTATGCGATACTCAAAATTAAAATTTTAATCTTCGAAACCAAGCAGTTAAGAGCGTTAACTCTTCCGAAAGTCTCAAAATGGCTAGTATGGGGGTACGATCGAACTGATACATCGCTTGTTTTCAAGCAAAAATATATATTTTTTATATTTTATTCTGATGAACTTTAGGCTTCTGAACATTTCATGTATAGATACTTTTTTGACGAAATTCAACACTACTGAGTTATAAGTGATTGAATTTTAATACTTGTCGCCATTTTGCAAAAAATTGACAAAATGGATTTTGCTAACAAACATACACAGGATGCTTAAGAATTCTATACTGTCACAAAAATTGAAATTCAAATATGTATAAATAAGCTTACACTGACCTTAACTATATTGAAAATCTTATGAGCGTATGTATGGTGGGTCGATCGACTCATCACACTAAACGTGTTTTGAAAAAAAAATACTTTTATTTTTTAATTTTTAATTTTTTTTTAAAGTATCGTAAGTATAGTCAAAAGCTCTATTTTGTATCAAAAATTCAAGTCGATTTCTTAAATAGAAGCCTCATACGAGCGTTAACTATATGCAGAGTCGCATAAAAGCTCGTTCGAGGTCTCGGTCAATATATGGTAAGACTCGGTTTTTATTAAAAAAAAAATAATTAAAAATTGCTTTTATATGCAAATTAAAATTCCGAACACTTTTTGCATTAGACATTTTTCAGTAGGATTTCATTTAGCAAAGTTATGACACTTTGAATTTTTACGATAGCCGCCATTTTGCAAAAAAATTTTATATATTTTTTTTAAACGTAACGTATAGGGGCTGCGCGTTAGTTCTATGCGATACTCAAAATTAAAATTTTAATCTTCGAAACCAAGCAGTTAAGAGCGTTAACTCTTCCGAAAGTCTCAAAATGGCTAGTATGGGGGTACGATCGAACTGATACATCGCTTGTTTTCAAGCAAAAATATATATTTTTTATATTTTATTCTGATGAACTTTAGGCTTCTAAACATTTCATGTATAGATACTTTTTTGACGAAATTCAACACTACTGAGTTATAAGTGATTGAATTTTAATACTTGTCGCCATTTTGCAAAAAATTGACAAAATGGATTTTGCTAACAAACATACACAGGATGCTTAAGAATTCTATACTGTCACAAAAATTGAAATTCAAATATGTATAAATAAGCTCACACTGACCTTAACTATATTGAAAATCTTATGAGCGTATGTATGGTGGGTCGATCGACTCATCACACTAAACGTGTTTTGAAAAAAAAATACTTTTATTTTTTAATTTTTAATTTTTTTTTAAAGTATCGTAAGTATAGTCAAAAGCTCTATTTTGTATCAAAAATTCAAGTCGATTTCTTAAATAGAAGCCTCATACGAGCGTTAACTATATGCAGAGTCGCATAAAAGCTCGTTCGAGGTCTCGGTCAATATATGGTAAGACTCGGTTTTTATTAAAAAAAAAATAATTAAAAATTGCTTTTATATGCAAATTAAAATTCCAAACACTTTTTGCATACGACATTTTTCAGTAGGATTTCATTTAGCAAAGTTATGACACTTTGAATTTTTACGATAGCCGCCATTTTGCAAAAAAATTTTATATATTTTTTTTAAACATAACGTATAGGGGCTGCGCGTTAGTTCTATGCGATACTCAAAATTAAAATTTTAATCTTTGAAACCAAGCAGTTAAGAGCGTTAACTCTTCCGAAAGTCTCAAAATGGCTAGTATGGGGGTACGATCGAACTGATACATCGCTTGTTTTCAAGCAAAAATATATATTTTTTATATTTTATTCTGATGAACTTTAGGCTTCTGAACATTTCATGTATAGATACTTTTTTGACGAAATTCAACACTACTGAGTTATAAGTGATTGAATTTTAATACTTGTCGCCATTTTGCAAACAATTGACAAAATGGATTTTGCTAACAAACATACACAGGATGCTTAAGAATTCTATACTGTCACAAAAATTGAAATTTAAATATGTATAAATAAGCTCACACTGACCTTAACTATATTGAAAATCTTATGAGCGTATGTATGGTGGGTCGATCGACTCATCACACTAAACGTGTTTTGAAAAAAAAATACTTTTATTTTTTAATTTTTAATTTTTTTTTAAAGTATCGTAAGTATAGTCAAAAGCTCTATTTTGTATCAAAAATTCAAGTCGATTTCTTAAATAGAAGCCTCATACGAGCGTTAACTATATGCAGAGTCGCATAAAAGCTCGTTCGAGGTCTCGGTCAATATATGGTAAGACTCGGTTTTTATTAAAAAAAAAATAATTAAAAATTGCTTTTATATGCAAATTAAAATTCCAAACACTTTTTGCATACGACATTTTTCAGTAGGATTTCATTTAGCAAAGTTATGACACTTTGAATTTTTACGATAGCCGCCATTTTGCAAAAAAATTTTATATATTTTTTTTAAACGTAACGTATAGGGGCTGCGCGTTAGTTCTATGCGATACTCAAAATTAAAATTTTAATCTTCTAAACCAAGCAGTTAAGAGCGTTAACTTTTCCGAAAGTCTCAAAATGGCTAGTATGGGGGTACGATCGAACTGATACATCGCTTGTTTTCAAGCAAAAATATATATTTTTTATATTTTATTCTGATGAACTTTAGGCTTCTGAACATTTCATGTATAGATACTTTTTTGACTAAATTCAACACTACTGAGTTATAAGTGATTGAATTTTAATACTTGTCGCCATTTTGCAAAAAATTGACAAAATGGATTTTGCTAACAAACATACACAGGATGCTTAAGAATTCTATACTGTCACAAAAATTGAAATTCAAATATGTATAAATAAGCTCACACTGACCTTAACTATATTGAAAATCTTATGAGCGTATGTATGGTGGGTCGATCGACTCATCACACTAAACGTGTTTTGAAAAAAAAATACTTTTATTTTTTAATTTTTAATTTTTTTTTAAAGTATCGTAAGTATAGTCAAAAGCTCTATTTTGTATCAAAAATTCAAGTCGATTTCTTAAATAGAAGCCTCATACGAGCGTTAACTATATGCAGAGTCGCATAAAAGCTCGTTCGAGGTCTCGGTCAATATATGGTAAGACTCGGTTTTTATTTAAAAAAAAATAATTAAAAATTGCTTTTATATGCAAATTAAAATTCCGAACACTTTTTACATACGACATTTTTCAGTAGGATTTTATTTAGCAAAGTTATGACACTTTGAATTTTTACGATAGCCGCTATTTTGCAAAAAAATTTTATATATTTTTTTTAAACGTAACGTATAGGGGCTGCGCGTTTGTTCTATGCGATACTCAAAATTTAAATTTTAATCTTTGAAACCAAGCAGTTAAGAGCGTTAACTCTTCCGAAAGTCTCAAAATGGCTAGTATGGGGGTACGATCGAACTGATACATCGCTTGTTTTCAAGCAAAAATATATATTTTTTATATTTTATTCTGATGAACTTTAGGCTTCTGAACATTTCATGTATAGATACTTTTTTGACTAAATTCAACACTACTGAGTTATAAGTGATTGAATTTTAATACTTATCGCCATTTTGCAAAAAATTGACAAAATGGATTTTGCTAACAAACATACACAGGATGCTTAAGAATTCTATACTGTCACAAAAATTGAAATTCAAATATGTATAAATAAGCTCACACTGACCTTAACTATATTGAAAATCTTATGAGCGTATGTATGGTGGGTCGATCGACTCATCACACTAAACGTGTTTTGAAAAAAAAATACTTTTATTTTTTAATTTTTAATTTTATTTTAAAGTATCGTAAGTATAGTCAAAAGCTCTATTTTGTATCAAAAATTCAAGTCGATTTCTTAAATAGAAGCCTCATACGAGCGTTAACTATATGCAGAGTCGCATAAAAGCTCGTTCGAGGTCTCGGTCAATATATGGTAAGACTAGGTTTTTATTAAAAAAAAAATAATTAAAAATTGCTTTTATATGCAAATTAAAATTCCGAACACTTTTTGCATACGACATTTTTCAGTAGGATTTCAATTAGCAAAGTTATGACACTTTGAATTTTTACGATAGCCGCCATTTTGCAAAAAAATTTTTTTTTTTTTTTTTAAATGTAACGTATAGGGGCTGCGCGTTAGTTCTATGCGATACTTAAAATTAAAATTTTAATCTTCGAAACCAAGCAGTTAAGAGCGTTAACTCTTCCGAAAGTCTCAAAATGGCTAGTATGGGGGTACGATCGAACTGATACATCGCTTGTTTTCAAGCAAAAATATATATTTTTTATATTTTATTCTGATGAACTTTAGGCTTCTGAACATTTCATGTATAGATACTTTTTTGACGAAATTTAACACTACTGAGTTATAAGTGATTGAATTTTAATACTTGTCGCCATTTTGCAAAAAATTGACAAAATGGATTTTGCTAACAAACATACACAGGATGCTTAAGAATTCTATACTGTCACAAAAATTGAAATTCAAATATGTATAAATAAGCTCACACTGACCTTAACTATATTGAAAATCTTATGAGCGTATGTATGGTGGGTCGATCGACTCATCACACTAAACGTGTTTTGAAAAAAAAATACTTTTATTTTTTAATTTTTAATTTTTTTTTAAAGTATCGTAAGTATAGTCAAAAGCTCTATTTGTATTAAAAATTCAAGTCGATTTCTCAAATAGAAGCCTCATACGAGCGTTAAATATATGCAGAGTCGCATAAAAGCTCGTTCGAGGTCTCGGTCAATATATGGTAAGACTCGGTTTTTATTAAAAAAAAAATAATTAAAAATTGCTTTTATATGCAAATTAAAATTCCAAACACTTTTTGCATACGACATTTTTCAGTAGGATTTCATTTAGCAAAATTATGACACTTTAAATTTTTACGATAGCCGCCATTTTGCAAAAAAATTTTATATATTTTTTTTAAACGTAACGTATAGGGGCTGCGCGTTAGTTCTATGCGATACTCAAAATTAAAATTTTATACTTCGAAACCAAGCAGTTAAGAGCGTTAACTCTTCCGAAAGTCTCAAAATGGCTAGTATGGGGGTACGATCGAACTGATACATCGCTTGTTTTCAAGCAAAAATATATATTTTTTATATTTTATTCTGATGAACTTTAGGCTTCTGAACATTTCATGTATAGATACTTTTTTAACTAAATTCAACACTACTGAGTTATAAGTGATTGAATTTTAATACTTGTCGCCATTTTGCAAAAAATTGACAAAATGGATTTTGCTAACAAACATACACAGGATGCTTAAGAATTCTATACTGTCACAAAAATTGAAATTCAAATATGTATAAATAAGCTCACACTGACCTTAACTATATTGAAAATCTTATGAGCGTATGTATGGTGGGTCGATCGACTCATCACACTAAACGTGTTTTGAAAAAAAAATACTTTTATTTTTTAATTTTTAATTTTTTTTTAAAGTATCGTAAGTATAGTCAAAAGCTCTATTTTGTATCAAAAATTCAAGTCGATTTCTTAAATAGAAGCCTCATACGAGCGTTAACTATATGCAGAGTCGCATAAAAGCTCGTTCGAGGTCTCGGTCAATATATGGTAAGACTAGGTTTTTATTAAAAAAAAAATAATTAAAAATTGCTTTTATATGCAAATTAAAATTCCGAACACTTTTTGCATACGACATTTTTCAGTAGGATTTCATTTAGCAAAGTTATGACACTTTGAATTTTTACGATAGCCGCCATTTTGCAAAAAAATTTTATATATTTTTTTTAAACGTAACGTATAGGGGCTGCGCGTTAGTTCTATGCGATACTCAAAATTAAAATTTTAATCTTCGAAACCAAGCAGTTAAGAGCGTTAACTCTTCCGAAAGTCTCAAAATGGCTAGTATGGGGGTACGATCGAACTGATACATCGCTTGTTTTCAAGCAAAAATATATATTTTTTATATTTTATTCTGATGAACTTTAGGCTTCTGAACATTTCATGTATAGATACTTTTTTGACGAAATTCAACACTACTGAGTTATAAGTGATTGAATTTTAATACTTGTCGCCATTTTGCAAAAAATTGACAAAATGGATTTTGCTAACAAACATACACAGGATGCTTAAGAATTCTATACTGTCACAAAAATTGAAATTCAAATATGTATAAATAAGCTTACACTGACCTTAACTATATTGAAAATCTTATGAGCGTATGTATGGTGGGTCGATCGACTCATCACACTAAACGTGTTTTGAAAAAAAAATACTTTTATTTTTTAATTTTTAATTTTTTTTTAAAGTATCGTAAGTATAGTCAAAAGCTCTATTTTGTATCAAAAATTCAAGTCGATTTCTTAAATAGAAGCCTCATACGAGCGTTAACTATATGCAGAGTCGCATAAAAGCTCGTTCGAGGTCTCGGTCAATATATGGTAAGACTCGGTTTTTATTAAAAAAAAAATAATTAAAAATTGCTTTTATATGCAAATTAAAATTCCGAACACTTTTTGCATTAGACATTTTTCAGTAGGATTTCATTTAGCAAAGTTATGACACTTTGAATTTTTACGATAGCCGCCATTTTGCAAAAAAATTTTATATATTTTTTTTAAACGTAACGTATAGGGGCTGCGCGTTAGTTCTATGCGATACTCAAAATTAAAATTTTAATCTTCGAAACCAAGCAGTTAAGAGCGTTAACTCTTCCGAAAGTCTCAAAATGGCTAGTATGGGGGTACGATCGAACTGATACATCGCTTGTTTTCAAGCAAAAATATATATTTTTTATATTTTATTCTGATGAACTTTAGGCTTCTAAACATTTCATGTATAGATACTTTTTTGACGAAATTCAACACTACTGAGTTATAAGTGATTGAATTTTAATACTTGTCGCCATTTTGCAAAAAATTGACAAAATGGATTTTGCTAACAAACATACACAGGATGCTTAAGAATTCTATACTGTCACAAAAATTGAAATTCAAATATGTATAAATAAGCTCACACTGACCTTAACTATATTGAAAATCTTATGAGCGTATGTATGGTGGGTCGATCGACTCATCACACTAAACGTGTTTTGAAAAAAAAATACTTTTATTTTTTAATTTTTAATTTTTTTTTAAAGTATCGTAAGTATAGTCAAAAGCTCTATTTTGTATCAAAAATTCAAGTCGATTTCTTAAATAGAAGCCTCATACGAGCGTTAACTATATGCAGAGTCGCATAAAAGCTCGTTCGAGGTCTCGGTCAATATATGGTAAGACTCGGTTTTTATTAAAAAAAAAATAATTAAAAATTGCTTTTATATGCAAATTAAAATTCCAAACACTTTTTGCATACGACATTTTTCAGTAGGATTTCATTTAGCAAAGTTATGACACTTTGAATTTTTACGATAGCCGCCATTTTGCAAAAAAATTTTATATATTTTTTTTAAACATAACGTATAGGGGCTGCGCGTTAGTTCTATGCGATACTCAAAATTAAAATTTTAATCTTTGAAACCAAGCAGTTAAGAGCGTTAACTCTTCCGAAAGTCTCAAAATGGCTAGTATGGGGGTACGATCGAACTGATACATCGCTTGTTTTCAAGCAAAAATATATATTTTTTATATTTTATTCTGATGAACTTTAGGCTTCTGAACATTTCATGTATAGATACTTTTTTGACGAAATTCAACACTACTGAGTTATAAGTGATTGAATTTTAATACTTGTCGCCATTTTGCAAAAAATTGACAAAATGGATTTTGCTAACAAACATACACAGGATGCTTAAGAATTCTATACTGTCACAAAAATTGTAATTCAAATATGTATAAATAAGCTCACACTGACCTTAACTATATTGAAAATCTTATGAGCGTATGTATGGTGGGTCGATCGACTCATCACACTAAACGTGTTTTGAAAAAAAAATACTTTTATTTTTTAATTTTTAATTTTTTTTTAAAGTATCGTAAGTATAGTCAAAAGCTCTATTTTGTATCAAAAATTCAAGTCGATTTCTTAAATAGAAGCCTCATACGAGCGTTAACTATATGCAGAGTCGCATAAAAGCTCGTTCGAGGTCTCGGTCAATATATAGTAAGACTCGGTTTTTATTAAAAAAAAAATAATTAAAAATTGCTTTTATATGCAAATTAAAATTCCGAACACTTTTTGCATACGACATTTTTCAGTAGGATTTCATTTAGCAAAGTTATGACACTTTGAATTTTTACGATAGCCGCCATTTTGCAAAAAAATTTTATATATTTTTTTTAAACGTATCGTATAGGGGCTGCGCGTTAGTTCTATGCGAAATTAAAAATTAAAATTTTAATCTTCGAAACCAAGCAGTTAAGAGCGTTAACTCTTCCGAAAGTCTCAAAATGGCTAGTATGGGGGTACGATCGAACTGATACATCGCTTGTTTTCAAGCAAAAATATATATTTTTTATATTTTATTCTGATGAACTTTAGGCTTCTGAACATTTCATGTATAGATACTTTTTTGACGAAATTCAACACTACTGAGTTATAAGTGATTGAATTTTAATACTTGTCGCCATTTTGCAAAAAATTGACAAAATGGATTTTGCTAACAAACATACACAGGATGCTTAAGAATTCTATACTGTCACAAAAATTGAAATTCAAATATGTATAAATAAGCTCACACTGACCTTAACTATATTGAAAATCTTATGAGCGTATGTATGGTGGGTCGATCGACTCATCACACTAAACGTGTTTTGAAAAAAAAATACTTTTATTTTTTAATTTTTAATTTTTTTTTAAAGTATCGTAAGTATAGTCAAAAGCTCTATTTTGTATCAAAAATTCAAGTCGATTTCTAAAATAGAAGCCTCATACGAGCGTTAACTATATGCAGAGTCGCATAAAAGCTCGTTCGAGGTCTCGGTCAATATATGGTAAGACTCGGTTTTTAATAAAAAAAAAATAATTAAAAATTGCTTTTATATGCAAATTAAAATTCCGAACACTTTTTGCATACGACATTTTTCAGTAGGATTTCATTTAGCAAAGTTATGACACTTTGAATTTTTACGATAGCCGCCATTTTGCAAAAAAATTTTATATATTTTTTTTAAACGTAACGTATAGGGGCTGCGCGTTAGTTCTATGCGATACTCAAAATTAAAATTTTAATCTTCGAAACCAAGCAGTTAAGAGCGTTAACTCTTCCGAAAGTCTCAAAATGGCTAGTATGGGGGTACGATCGAACTGATACATCGCTTGTTTTCAAGCAAAAATATATATTTTTTATATTTTATTCTGATGAACTTTAGGCTTCTGAACATTTCATGTATAGATACTTTTTTGACTAAATTCAACACTACTGAGTTATAAGTGATTGAATTTTAATACTTGTCGCCATTTTGCAAAAAATTGACAAAATGGATTTTGCTAACAAACATACACAGGATGCTTAAGAATTCTATACTGTCACAAAAATTGAAATTCAAATATGTATAAATAAGCTCACACTGACCTTAACTATATTGAAAATCTTATGAGCGTATGTATGGTGGGTCGATCGACTCATCACACTAAACGTGTTTTGAAAAAAAAATACTTTTATTTTTTAATTTTTAATTTTATTTTAAAGTATCGTAAGTATAGTCAAAAGCTCTATTTTGTATCAAAAATTCAAGTCGATTTCTTAAATAGAAGCCTCATACGAGCGTTAACTATATGCAGAGTCGCATAAAAGCTCGTTCGAGGTCTCGGTCAATATATGGTAAGACTAGGTTTTTATTAAAAAAAAAATAATTAAAATATGCTTTTATATGCAAATTAAAATTCCGAACACTTTTTGCATACGACATTTTTCAGTAGGATTTTATTTAGCAAAGTTATGACACTTTGAATTTTTACGATAGCCGCCATTTTGCAAAAAAATTTTTTTTTTTTTTTTAAATGTAACGTATAGGGGCTGCGCGTTAGTTCTATGCGATACTTAAAATTAAAATTTTAATCTTCGAAACCAAGCAGTTAAGAGCGTTAACTCTTCCGAAAGTCTCAAAATGGCTAGTATGGGGGTACGATCGAACTGATACATCGCTTGTTTTCAAGCAAAAATATATATTTTTTATATTTTATTCTGATGAACTTTAGGCTTCTGAACATTTCATGTATAGATACTTTTTTGACGAAATTTAACACTACTGAGTTATAAGTGATTGAATTTTAATACTTGTCGCCATTTTGCAAAAAATTGACAAAATGGATTTTGCTAACAAACATACACAGGATGCTTAAGAATTCTATACTGTCACAAAAATTGAAATTCAAATATGTATAAATAAGCTCACACTGACCTTAACTATATTAAAAATCTTATGAGCGTATGTATGGTGGGTCGATCGACTCATCACACTAAACGTGTTTTGAAAAAAAAATACTTTTATTTTTTAATTTTTAATTTTTTTTTAAAGTATCGTAAGTATAGTCAAAAGCTCTATTTGTATTAAAAATTCAAGTCGATTTCTCAAATAGAAGCCTCATACGAGCGTTAAATATATGCAGAGTCGCATAAAAGCTCGTTCGAGGTCTCGGTCAATATATGGTAAGACTCGGTTTTTATTAAAAAAAAAATAATTAAAAATTGCTTTTATATGCAAATTAAAATTCCAAACACTTTTTGCATACGACATTTTTCAGTAGGATTTCATTTAGCAAAATTATGACACTTTAAATTTTTACGATAGCCGCCATTTTGCAAAAAAATTTTATATATTTTTTTTAAACGTAACGTATAGGGGCTGCGCGTTAGTTCTATGCGATACTCAAAATTAAAATTTTATACTTCGAAACCAAGCAGTTAAGAGCGTTAACTCTTCCGAAAGTCTCAAAATGGCTAGTATGGGGGTACGATCGAACTGATACATCGCTTGTTTTCAAGCAAAAATATATATTTTTTATATTTTATTCTGATGAACTTTAGGCTTCTGAACATTTCATGTATAGATACTTTTTTAACTAAATTCAACACTACTGAGTTATAAGTGATTGAATTTTAATACTTGTCGCCATTTTGCAAAAAATTGACAAAATGGATTTTGCTAACAAACATACACAGGATGCTTAAGAATTCTATACTGTCACAAATATTGAAATTCAAATATGTATAAATAAGCTCACACTGACCTTAACTATATTGAAAATCTTATGAGCGTATGTATGGTGGGTCGATCGACTCATCACACTAAACGTGTTTTGAAAAAAAAATACTTTTATTTTTTAATTTTTAATTTTTTTTTAAAGTATCGTAAGTATAGTCAAAAGCTCTATTTGTATTAAAAATTCAAGTCGATTTCTCAAATAGAAGCCTCATACGAGCGTTAAATATATGCAGAGTCGCATAAAAGCTCGTTCGAGGTCTCGGTCAATATATGGTAAGACTCGGTTTTTATTAAAAAAAAAATAATTAAAAATTGCTTTTATATGCAAATTAAAATTCCAAACACTTTTTGCATACGACATTTTTCAGTAGGATTTCATTTAGCAAAATTATGACACTTTAAATTTTTACGATAGCCGCCATTTTGCAAAAAAATTTTATATATTTTTTTTAAACGTAACGTATAGGGGCTGCGCGTTAGTTCTATGCGATACTCAAAATTAAAATTTTATACTTCGAAACCAAGCAGTTAAGAGCGTTAACTCTTCCGAAAGTCTCAAAATGGCTAGTATGGGGGTACGATCGAACTGATACATCGCTTGTTTTCAAGCAAAAATATATATTTTTTATATTTTATTCTGATGAACTTTAGGCTTCTGAACATTTCATGTATAGATACTTTTTTAACTAAATTCAACACTACTGAGTTATAAGTGATTGAATTTTAATACTTGTCGCCATTTTGCAAAAAATTGACAAAATGGATTTTGCTAACAAACATACACAGGATGCTTAAGAATTCTATACTGTCACAAATATTGAAATTCAAATATGTATAAATAAGCTCACACTGACCTTAACTATATTGAAAATCTTATGAGCGTATGTATGGTGGGTCGATCGACTCATCACACTAAACGTGTTTTGAAAAAAAAATACTTTTATTTTTTAATTTTTAATTTTTTTTTAAAGTATCGTAAGTATAGTCAAAAGCTCTATTTTGTATCAAAAATTCAAGTCGATTTCTTAAATAGAAGCCTCATACGAGCGTTAACTATATGCAGAGTCGCATAAAAGCTCGTTCGAGGTCTCGGTCAATATATGGTAAGACTAGGTTTTTATTAAAAAAAAAATAATTAAAAATTGCTTTTATATGCAAATTAAAATTCCGAACACTTTTTGCATACGACATTTTTCAGTAGGATTTCATTTAGCAAAGTTATGACACTTTGAATTTTTACGATAGCCGCCATTTTGCAAAAAAATTTTATATATTTTTTTTAAACGTAACGTATAGGGGCTGCGCGTTAGTTCTATGCGATACTCAAAATTAAAATTTTAATCTTCGAAACCAAGCAGTTAAGAGCGTTAACTCTTCCGAAAGTCTCAAAATGGCTAGTATGGGGGTACGATCGAACTGATACATCGCTTGTTTTCAAGCAAAAATATATATTTTTTATATTTTATTCTGATGAACTTTAGGCTTCTGAACATTTCATGTATAGATACTTTTTTGACGAAATTCAACACTACTGAGTTATAAGTGATTGAATTTTAATACTTGTCGCCATTTTGCAAATAATTGACAAAATGGATTTTGCTAACAAACATACACAGGATGCTTAAGAATTCTATACTGTCACAAAAATTGAAATTCAAATATGTATAAATAAGCTCACACTGACCTTAACTATATTGAAAATCTTATGAGCGTATGTATGGTGGGTCGATCGACTCATCACACTAAACGTGTTTTGAAAAAAAAATACTTTTATTTTTTAATTTTTAATTTTTTTTTAAAGTATCGTAAGTATAGTCAAAAGCTCTATTTTGTATCAAAAATTCAAGTCGATTTCTAAAATAGAAGCCTCATACGAGCGTTAACTATATGCAGAGTCGCATAAAAGCTCGTTCGAGGTCTCGGTCAATATATGGTAAGACTCGGTTTTTAATAAAAAAAAAATAATTAAAAATTGCTTTTATATGCAAATTAAAATTCCGAACACTTTTTGCATACGACATTTTTCAGTAGGATTTCATTTAGCAAAGTTATGACACTTTGAATTTTTACGATAGCCGCCATTTTGCAAAAAAATTTTATATATTTTTTTTAAACGTAACGTATAGGGGCTGCGCGTTAGTTCTATGCGATACTCAAAATTAAAATTTTAATCTTCGAAACCAAGCAGTTAAGAGCGTTAACTCTTCCGAAAGTCTCAAAATGGCTAGTATGGGGGTACGATCGAACTGATACATCGCTTGTTTTCAAGCAAAAATATATATTTTTTATATTTTATTCTGATGAACTTTAGGCTTCTGAACATTTCATGTATAGATACTTTTTTGACTAAATTCAACACTACTGAGTTATAAGTGATTGAATTTTAATACTTGTCGCCATTTTGCAAAAAATTGACAAAATGGATTTTGCTAACAAACATACACAGGATGCTTAAGAATTCTATACTGTCACAAAAATTGAAATTCAAATATGTATAAATAAGCTCACACTGACCTTAACTATATTGAAAATCTTATGAGCGTATGTATGGTGGGTCGATCGACTCATCACACTAAACGTGTTTTGAAAAAAAAATACTTTTATTTTTTAATTTTTAATTTTATTTTAAAGTATCGTAAGTATAGTCAAAAGCTCTATTTTGTATCAAAAATTCAAGTCGATTTCTTAAATAGAAGCCTCATACGAGCGTTAACTATATGCAGAGTCGCATAAAAGCTCGTTCGAGGTCTCGGTCAATATATGGTAAGACTAGGTTTTTATTAAAAAAAAAATAATTAAAATATGCTTTTATATGCAAATTAAAATTCCGAACACTTTTTGCATACGACATTTTTCAGTAGGATTTTATTTAGCAAAGTTATGACACTTTGAATTTTTACGATAGCCGCCATTTTGCAAAAAAATTTTATATATTTTTTTTAAACGTAACGTATAGGGGCTGCGCGTTAGTTCTATGCGATACTTAAAATTAAAATTTTAATCTTTAAAACCAAGCAGTTAAGAGCGTTAACTCTTCCGAAAGTCTCAAAATGGCTAGAATGGGGGTACGATCGAACTGATACATCGCTTGTTTTCAAGCAAAAATATATATTTTTTATATTTTATTCTGATGAACTTTAGGCTTCTGAACATTTCATGTATAGATACTTTTTTGACGAAATTCAACACTACTGAGTTATAAGTGATTGAATTTTAATACTTGTCGCCATTTTGCAAACAATTGACAAAATGGATTTTGCTAACAAACATACACAGGATGCTTAAGAATTCTATACTGTCACAAAAATTGAAATTTAAATATGTATAAATAAGCTCACACTGACCTTAACTATATTGAAAATCTTATGAGCGTATGTATGGTGGGTCGATCGACTCATCACACTAAACGTGTTTTGAAAAAAAAATACTTTTATTTTTTAATTTTTAATTTTTTTTTAAAGTATCGTAAGTATAGTCAAAAGCTCTATTTTGTATCAAAAATTCAAGTCGATTTCTTAAATAGAAGCCTCATACGAGCGTTAACTATATGCAGAGTCGCATAAAAGCTCGTTCGAGGTCTCGGTCAATATATGGTAAGACTCGGTTTTTATTAAAAAAAAAATAATTAAAAATTGCTTTTATATGCAAATTAAAATTCCAAACACTTTTTGCATACGACATTTTTCAGTAGGATTTCATTTAGCAAAGTTATGACACTTTGAATTTTTACGATAGCCGCCATTTTGCAAAAAAATTTTATATATTTTTTTTAAACGTAACGTATAGGGGCTGCGCGTTAGTTCTATGCGATACTCAAAATTAAAATTTTAATCTTCGAAACCAAGCAGTTAAGAGCGTTAACTTTTCCGAAAGTCTCAAAATGGCTAGTATGGGGGTACGATCGAACTGATACATCGCTTGTTTTCAAGCAAAAATATATATTTTTTATATTTTATTCTGATGAACTTTAGGCTTCTGAACATTTCATGTATAGATACTTTTTTGACTAAATTCAACACTACTGAGTTATAAGTGATTGAATTTTAATACTTGTCGCCATTTTGCAAAAAATTGACAAAATGGATTTTGCTAACAAACATACACAGGATGCTTAAGAATTCTATACTGTCACAAAAATTGAAATTCAAATATGTATAAATAAGCTCACACTGACCTTAACTATATTGAAAATCTTATGAGCGTATGTATGGTGGGTCGATCGACTCATCACACTAAACGTGTTTTGAAAAAAAAATACTTTTATTTTTTAATTTTTAATTTTTTTTTAAAGTATCGTAAGTATAGTCAAAAGCTCTATTTTGTATCAAAAATTCAAGTCGATTTCTTAAATAGAAGCCTCATACGAGCGTTAACTATATGCAGAGTCGCATAAAAGCTCGTTCGAGGTCTCGGTCAATATATGGTAAGACTCGGTTTTTATTTAAAAAAAAATAATTAAAAATTGCTTTTATATGCAAATTAAAATTCCGAACACTTTTTACATACGACATTTTTCAGTAGGATTTTATTTAGCAAAGTTATGACACTTTGAATTTTTACGATAGCCGCTATTTTGCAAAAAAATTTTATATATTTTTTTTAAACGTAACGTATAGGGGCTGCGCGTTTGTTCTATGCGATACTCAAAATTTAAATTTTAATCTTTGAAACCAAGCAGTTAAGAGCGTTAACTCTTCCGAAAGTCTCAAAATGGCTAGTATGGGGGTACGATCGAACTGATACATCGCTTGTTTTCAAGCAAAAATATATATTTTTTATATTTTATTCTGATGAACTTTAGGCTTCTGAACATTTCATGTATAGATACTTTTTTGACTAAATTCAACACTACTGAGTTATAAGTGATTGAATTTTAATACTTGTCGCCATTTTGCAAAAAATTGACAAAATGGATTTTGCTAACAAACATACACAGGATGCTTAAGAATTCTATACTGTCACAAAAATTGAAATTCAAATATGTATAAATAAGCTCACACTGACCTTAACTATATTGAAAATCTTATGAGCGTATGTATGGTGGGTCGATCGACTCATCACACTAAACGTGTTTTGAAAAAAAAATACTTTTATTTTTTAATTTTTAATTTTTTTTTAAAGTATCGTAAGTATAGTCAAAAGCTCTATTTTGTATCAAAAATTCAAGTCGATTTCTTAAATAGAAGCCTCATACGAGCGTTAACTATATGCAGAGTCGCATAAAAGCTCGTTCGAGGTCTCGGTCAATATATGGTAAGACTAGGTTTTTATTAAAAAAAAAATAATTAAAAATTGCTTTTATATGCAAATTAAAATTCCGAACACTTTTTGCATACGACATTTTTCAGTAGGATTTCAATTAGCAAAGTTATGACACTTTGAATTTTTACGATAGCCGCCATTTTGCAAAAAAATTTTTTTTTTTTTTTTTAAATGTAACGTATAGGGGCTGCGCGTTAGTTCTATGCGATACTTAAAATTAAAATTTTAATCTTCGAAACCAAGCAGTTAAGAGCGTTAACTCTTCCGAAAGTCTCAAAATGGCTAGTATGGGGGTACGATCGAACTGATACATCGCTTGTTTTCAAGCAAAAATATATATTTTTTATATTTTATTCTGATGAACTTTAGGCTTCTGAACATTTCATGTATAGATACTTTTTTGACGAAATTTAACACTACTGAGTTATAAGTGATTGAATTTTAATACTTGTCGCCATTTTGCAAAAAATTGACAAAATGGATTTTGCTAACAAACATACACAGGATGCTTAAGAATTCTATACTGTCACAAAAATTGAAATTCAAATATGTATAAATAAGCTCACACTGACCTTAACTATATTGAAAATCTTATGAGCGTATGTATGGTGGGTCGATCGACTCATCACACTAAACGTGTTTTGAAAAAAAAATACTTTTATTTTTTAATTTTTAATTTTTTTTTAAAGTATCGTAAGTATAGTCAAAAGCTCTATTTGTATTAAAAATTCAAGTCGATTTCTCAAATAGAAGCCTCATACGAGCGTTAAATATATGCAGAGTCGCATAAAAGCTCGTTCGAGGTCTCGGTCAATATATGGTAAGACTCGGTTTTTATTAAAAAAAAAATAATTAAAAATTGCTTTTATATGCAAATTAAAATTCCAAACACTTTTTGCATACGACATTTTTCAGTAGGATTTCATTTAGCAAAATTATGACACTTTAAATTTTTACGATAGCCGCCATTTTGCAAAAAAATTTTATATATTTTTTTTAAACGTAACGTATAGGGGCTGCGCGTTAGTTCTATGCGATACTCAAAATTAAAATTTTATACTTCGAAACCAAGCAGTTAAGAGCGTTAACTCTTCCGAAAGTCTCAAAATGGCTAGTATGGGGGTACGATCGAACTGATACATCGCTTGTTTTCAAGCAAAAATATATATTTTTTATATTTTATTCTGATGAACTTTAGGCTTCTGAACATTTCATGTATAGATACTTTTTTAACTAAATTCAACACTACTGAGTTATAAGTGATTGAATTTTAATACTTGTCGCCATTTTGCAAAAAATTGACAAAATGGATTTTGCTAACAAACATACACAGGATGCTTAAGAATTCTATACTGTCACAAAAATTGAAATTCAAATATGTATAAATAAGCTCACACTGACCTTAACTATATTGAAAATCTTATGAGCGTATGTATGGTGGGTCGATCGACTCATCACACTAAACGTGTTTTGAAAAAAAAATACTTTTATTTTTTAATTTTTAATTTTTTTTTAAAGTATCGTAAGTATAGTCAAAAGCTCTATTTTGTATCAAAAATTCAAGTCGATTTCTTAAATAGAAGCCTCATACGAGCGTTAACTATATGCAGAGTCGCATAAAAGCTCGTTCGAGGTCTCGGTCAATATATGGTAAGACTAGGTTTTTATTAAAAAAAAAATAATTAAAAATTGCTTTTATATGCAAATTAAAATTCCGAACACTTTTTGCATACGACATTTTTCAGTAGGATTTCATTTAGCAAAGTTATGACACTTTGAATTTTTACGATAGCCGCCATTTTGCAAAAAAATTTTATATATTTTTTTTAAACGTAACGTATAGGGGCTGCGCGTTAGTTCTATGCGATACTCAAAATTAAAATTTTAATCTTCGAAACCAAGCAGTTAAGAGCGTTAACTCTTCCGAAAGTCTCAAAATGGCTAGTATGGGGGTACGATCGAACTGATACATCGCTTGTTTTCAAGCAAAAATATATATTTTTTATATTTTATTCTGATGAACTTTAGGCTTCTGAACATTTCATGTATAGATACTTTTTTGACGAAATTCAACACTACTGAGTTATAAGTGATTGAATTTTAATACTTGTCGCCATTTTGCAAATAATTGACAAAATGGATTTTGCTAACAAACATACACAGGATGCTTAAGAATTCTATACTGTCACAAAAATTGAAATTCAAATATGTATAAATAAGCTCACACTGACCTTAACTATATTGAAAATCTTATGAGCGTATGTATGGTGGGTCGATCGACTCATCACACTAAACGTGTTTTGAAAAAAAAATACTTTTATTTTTTAATTTTTAATTTTTTTTTAAAGTATCGTAAGTATAGTCAAAAGCTCTATTTTGTATTAAAAATTCAAGTCGATTTCTCAAATAGAAGCCTCATACGAGCGTTAACTATATGCAGAGTCGCATAAAAGCTCGTTCGAGGTCTCGGTCAATATATGGTAAGACTCGGTTTTTATTAAAAAAAAAATAATTAAAAATTGCTTTTATATGCAAATTAAAATTCCGAACACTTTTTGCATACGACATTTTTCAGTAGGATTACATTTAGCAAAGTTATGACACTTTAAATTTTTACGATAGCCGCCATTTTGCAAAAAAATTTTATATATTTTTTTTAAACGTAACGTATAGGGGCTGCGCGTTAGTTCTATGCGATACTCAAAATTAAAATTTTAATCTTCGAAACCAAGCAGTTAAGAGCGTTAACTCTTCCGAAAGTCTCAAAATGGCTAGTATGGGGGTACGATCGAACTGATACATCGCTTGTTTTCAAGCAAAAATATATTTTTTTTATATTTTATTCTGATGAAATTTAGGCTTCTGAACATTTCATGTATAGATACTTTTTTGACGAAATTCAACACTACTGAGTTATAAGTGATTGAATTTTAATACTTGTCGCCATTTTGCAAAAAATTGACAAAATGGATTTTGCTAACAAACATACACAGGATGCTTAAGAATTCTATACTGTCACAAAAATTGAAATTCAAATATGTATAAATAAGCTCACACTGACCTTAACTATATTGAAAATCTTATGAGCGTATGTATGGTGGGTCGATCGACTCATCACACTAAACGTGTTTTGAAAAAAAAATACTTTTATTTTTTAATTTTTAATTTTTTTTTAAAGTATCGTAAGTATAGTCAAAAGCTCTATTTTGTATTAAAAATTCAAGTCGATTTCTTAAATAGAAGCCTCATACGAGCGTTAACTATATGCAGAGTCGCATAAAAGCTCGTTCGAGGTCTCGGTCAATATATGGTAAGACTCGGTTTTTATTAAAAAAAAAATAATTAAAAATTGCTTTTATATGCAAATTAAAATTCCAAACACTTTTTGCATACAACATTTTTCAGTAGGATTTTATTTAGCAAAGTTATGACACTTTGAATTTTTACGATAGCCGCCATTTTGCAAAAAAATTTAATATATTTTTTTTAAACGTAACGTATAGGGGCTGCGCGTTAGTTCTATGCGATACTCAAAATTAAAATTTTAATCTTCGAAACCAAGCAGTTAAGAGCGTTAACTCTTCCGAAAGTCTCAAAATGGCTAGTATGGGGGTACGATCGAACTGATACATCGCTTGTTTTCAAGCAAAAATATATTTTTTTTATATTTTATTCTGATGAAATTTAGGCTTCTGAACATTTCATTTATAGATACTTTTTTGACGAAATTCAACACTACTGAGTTATAAGTGATTGAATTTTAATACTTGTCGCCATTTGCAAAAAATTGACAAAATGGATTTTGCTAACAAACATACACAGGATGCTTAAGAATTCTATACTGTCACAAAAATTGAAATTCAAATATGTATAAATAAGCTCACACTGACCTTAACTATATTGAAAATCTTATGAGCGTATGTATGGTGGGTCGATCGACTCATCACACTAAACGTGTTTTGAAAAAAAAATACTTTTATTTTTTAATTTTTAATTTTTTTTTAAAGTATCGTAAGTATAGTCAAAAGCTCTATTTTGTATCAAAAATTCAAGTCGATTTCTAAAATAGAAGCCTCATACGAGCGTTAACTATATGCAGAGTCGCATAAAAGCTCGTTCGAGGTCTCGGTCAATATATGGTAAGACTCGGTTTTTAATAAAAAAAAAATAATTAAAAATTGCTTTTATATGCAAATTAAAATTCCGAACACTTTTTGCATACGACATTTTCCAGTAGGATTTTATTTAGCAAAGTTATGACACTTTGAATTTTTACGATAGCCGCCATTTTGCAAAAAAATTTTATATATTTTTTTTAAACGTAACGTATAGGGGCTGCGCGTTAGTTCTATGCGATACTCAAAATTAAAATTTTAATCTTCGAAACCAAGCAGTTAAGAGCGTTAACTCTTCCGAAAGTCTCAAAATGGCTAGTATGGGGGTACGATCGAACTGATACATCGCTTGTTTTCAAGCAAAAATATATATTTTTTATATTTTATTCTGATGAACTTTAGGCTTCTGAACATTTAATGTATAGATACTTTTTTGACTAAATTCAACACTACTGAGTTATAAGTAATTGAATTTTAATACTTGTCGCCATTTTGCAAAAAATTGACAAAATGGATTTTGCTAACAAACATACACAGGATGCTTAAGAATTCTATACTGTCACAAAAATTGAAATTCAAATATGTATAAATAAGCTCACACTGACCTTAACTATATTGAAAATCTTATGAGCGTATGTATGGTGGGTCGATCGACTCATCACACTAAACGTGTTTTGAAAAAAAAATACTTTTATTTTTTAATTTTTAATTTTTTTTTAAAGTATCGTAAGTATAGTCAAAAGCTCTATTTTGTATCAAAAATTCAAGTCGATTTCTTAAATAGAAGCCTCATACGAGCGTTAACTATATGCAGAGTCGCATAAAAGCTCGTTCGAGGTCTCGGTCAATATATGGTAAGACTAGGTTTTTATTAAAAAAAAAATAATTAAAATATGCTTTTATATGCAAATTAAAATTCCGAACACTTTTTGCATACGACATTTTTCAGTAGGATTTTATTTAGCAAAGTTATGACACTTTGAATTTTTACGATAGCCGCCATTTTGCAAAAAAATTTTATATATTTTTTTTAAACGTAACGTATAGGGGCTGCGCGTTAGTTCTATGCGATACTTGAAATTAAAATTTTAATCTTTAAAACCAAGCAGTTAAGAGCGTTAACTCTTCCGAAAGTCTCAAAATGGCTAGTATGGGGGTACGATCGAACTGATACATCGCTTGTTTTCAAGCAAAAATATATATTTTTTATATTTTATTCTGATGAACTTTAGGCTTCTGAACATTTCATGTATAGATACTTTTTTGACGAAATTCAACACTACTGAGTTATAAGTGATTGAATTTTAATACTTGTCGCCATTTTGCAAAAAATTGACAAAATGGATTTTGCTAACAAACATACACAGGATGCTTAAGAATTCTATACTGTCACAAAAATTGAAATTTAAATATGTATAAATAAGCTCACACTGACCTTAACTATATTGAAAATCTTATGAGCGTATGTATGGTGGGTCGATCGACTCATCACACTAAACGTGTTTTGAAAAAAAAATACTTTTATTTTTTAATTTTTAATTTTTTTTTAAAGTATCGTAAGTATAGTCAAAAGCTCTATTTTGTATCAAAAATTCAAGTCGATTTCTTAAATAGAAGCCTCATACGAGCGTTAACTATATGCAGAGTCGCATAAAAGCTCGTTCGAGGTCTCGGTCAATATATGGTAAGACTCGGTTTTTATTAAAAAAAAAATAATTAAAAATTGCTTTTATATGCAAATTAAAATTCCAAACACTTTTTGCATACGACATTTTTCAGTAGGATTTCATTTAGCAAAGTTATGACACTTTGAATTTTTACGATAGCCGCCATTTTGCAAAAAATTTTATATATTTTTTTTAAACGTAACGTATAGGGGCTGCGCGTTAGTTCTATGCAATACTTAAAATTAAAATTTTAATCTTCGAAACCAAGCAGTTAAGAGCGTTAACTTTTCCGAAAGTCTCAAAATGGCTAGTATGGGGGTACGATCGAACTGATACATCGCTTGTTTTCAAGCAAAAATATATATTTTTTATATTTTATTCTGATGAACTTTAGGCTTCTGAACATTTCATGTATAGATACTTTTTTGACTAAATTCAACACTACTGAGTTATAAGTGATTGAATTTTAATACTTGTCGCCATTTTGCAAAAAATTGACAAAATGGATTTTGCTAACAAACATACACAGGATGCTTAAGAATTCTATACTGTCACAAAAATTGAAATTCAAATATGTATAAATAAGCTCACACTGACCTTAACTATATTGAAAATCTTATGAGCGTATGTATGGTGGGTCGATCGACTCATCACACTAAACGTGTTTTGAAAAAAAAATACTTTTATTTTTTAATTTTTAATTTTTTTTTAAAGTATCGTAAGTATAGTCAAAAGCTCTATTTTGTATTAAAAATTCAAGTCGATTTCTCAAATAGAAGCCTCATACGAGCGTTAACTATATGCAGAGTCGCATAAAAGCTCGTTCGAGGTCTCGGTCAATATATGGTAAGACTAGGTTTTTATTAAAAAAAAAATAATTAAAAATTGCTTTTATATGCAAATTAAAATTCCGAACACTTTTTGCATACGACATTTTTCAGTAGGATTTCATTTAGCAAAGTTATGACACTTTGAATTTTTACGATAGCCGCCATTTTGCAAAAAAATTTTATATATTTTATTTAAACGTAACGTATAGGGGCTGCGCGTTAGTTCTATGCGATACTCAAAATTAAAATTTTAATCTTCTAACCCAGCAGTTAAGAGCGTTAACTCTTCCGAAAGTCTCAAAATGGCTAGTATGGGGGTACGATCGAACTGATACATCGCTTGTTTTCAAGCAAAAATATATATTTTTTATATTTTATTCTGATGAACTTTAGGCTTCTAAACATTTCATGTATAGATACTTTTTTGACGAAATTCAACACTACTGAGTTATAAGTGATTGAATTTTAATACTTGTCGCCATTTTGCAAAAAATTGACAAAATGGATTTTGCTAACAAACATACACAGGATGCTTAAGAATTCTATACTGTCACAAAAATTGAAATTCAAATATGTATAAATAAGCTCACACTGACCTTAACTATATTGAAAATCTTATGAGCGTATGTATGGTGGGTCGATCGACTCATCACACACTAAACGTGTTTTGAAAAAAAAATACTTATATTTTTTAATTTTTAATTTTTTTTTAAAGTATCGTAAGTATAGTCAAAAGCTCTATTTTGTATCAAAAATTCAAGTCAATTTCTTAAATAGAAGCCTCATACGAGCGTTAACTATATGCAGAGTCGCATAAAAGCTCGTTCGAGGTCTCGGTCAATATATAGTAAGACTCGGTTTTTATTAAAAAAAAAATAATTAAAAATTGCTTTTATATGCAAATTAAAATTCCGAACACTTTTTGCTTACCACATTTTTCAGTAGGATTTCATTTAGCAAAGTTATGACACTTTGAATTTTTACGATAGCCGCCATTTTGCAAAAAAATTTTATATATTTGTTTTAAACGTAACGTATAGGGGCTGCGCGTTAGTTCTATGCGATACTCAAAATTAAAATTTTAATCTTCTAACCCAGCAGTTAAGAGCGTTAACTCTTCCGAAAGTCTCAAAATGGCTAGTATGGGGGTACGATCGAACTGATACATCGCTTGTTTTCAAGCAAAAATATATATTTTTTATATTTTATTCTGATGAACTTTAGGCTTCTGAACATTTCATGTATAGATACTTTTTTGACTAAATTCAACACTACTGAGTTATAAGTGATTGAATTTTAATACTTGTCGCCATTTTGCAAAAAATTGACAAAATGGATTTTGCTAACAAACATACACAGGATGCTTAAGAATTCTATACTGTTACAAAAATTGAAATTCAAATATGTATAAATAAGCTCACACTGACCTTAACTATATTGAAAATCTTATGAGCGTATGTATGGTGGGTCGATCGACTCATCACACTAAACGTGTTTTGAAAAAAAAATACTTTTATTTTTTAATTTTTAATTTTTTTTTAAAGTATCGTAAGTATAGTCAAAAGCTCTATTTTGTATCAAAAATTTAAGTCGATTTCTTAAATAGAAGCCTCATACGAGCGTTAACTATATGCAGAGTCGCATAAAAGCTCGTTCGAGGTCTCGGTCAATATATGGTAAGACTAGGTTTTTATTAAAAAAAAAATAATTAAAAATTGCTTTTATATGCAAATTAAAATTCCGAACACTTTTTGCATACGACATTTTTCAGTAGGATTTTATTTAGCAAAGTTATGACACTTTGAATTTTAACGATAGCCGCCATTTTGCAAAAAAATTTTATATATTTTTTTTAAACGTAACGTATAGGGGCTGCGCGTTAGTTCTATGCGATACTCAAAATTAAAATTTTAATCTTCGAAACCAAGCAGTTAAGAGCGTTAACTCTTCCGAAAGTCTCAAAATGGCTAGTATGGGGGTACGATCGAACTGATACATCGCTTGTTTTCAAGCAAAAATATATATTTTTTATATTTTATTCTGATGAACTTTAGGCTTCTGAACATTTCATGTATAGATACTTTTTTGACGAAATTCAACACTACTGAGTTATAAGTGATTGAATTTTAATACTTGTCGCCATTTTGCAAAAAATTGACAAAATGGATTTTGCTAACAAACATACACAGGATGCTTAAGAATTCTATACTGTCACAAAAATTGAAATTCAAATATGTATAAATAAGCTCACACTGACCTTAACTATATTGAAAATCTTATGAGCGTATGTATGGTGGGTCGATCGACTCATCACACTAAACGTGTTTTGAAAAAAAAATACTTTTATTTTTTAATTTTTAATTTTTTTTTAAAGTATCGTAAGTATAGTCAAAAGCTCTATTTTGTATCAAAAATTCAAGTCGATTTTTTAAATAGAAGCCTCATACGAGCGTTAACTATATGCAGAGTCGCATAAAAGCTCGTTCGAGGTCTCGGTCAATATATGGTAAGACTCGGTTTTTATTAAAAAAAAAATAATTAAAAATTGCTTTTATATGCAAATTAAAATTCCGAACACTTTTTGCATACGACATTTTTCAGTAGGATTTCATTTAGCAAAGTTATGACACTTTGAATTTTTACGATAGCCGCCATTTTGCAAAAAAATTTTATATATTTTTTTTAAACGTAACGTATAGGGGCTGCGCGTTAGTTCTATGCGATACTTAAAATTAAAATTTTAATCTTCGAAACCAAGCAGTTAAGAGCGTTAACTCTTCCGAAAGTCTCAAAATGGCTAGTATGGGGGTACGATCGAACTGATACATCGCTTGTTTTCAAGCAAAAATATATATTTTTTATATTTTATTCTGATGAACTTTAGGCTTCTGAACATTTCATGTATAGATACTTTTTTGACGAAATTCAACACTACTGAGTTATAAGTGATTGAATTTTAATACTTGTCGCCATTTTGCAAAAAATTGACAAAATGGATTTTGCTAACAAACATACACAGGATGCTTAAGAATTCTATACTGTCACAAAAATTGAAATTCAAATATGTATAAATAAGCTTACACTGACCTTAACTATATTGAAAATCTTATGAGCGTATGTATGGTGGGTCGATCGACTCATCACACTAAACATGTTTTGAAAAAAAAATACTTTTATTTTTTAATTTTTAATTTTTTTTTAAAGTATCGTAAGTATAGTCAAAAGCTCTATTTTGTATCAAAAATTCAAGTCGATTTCTTAAATAGAAGCCTCATACGAGCGTTAACTATATGCAGAGTCGCATAAAAGCTCGTTCGAGGTCTCGGTCAATATATGGTAAGACTCGGTTTTTATTAAAAAAAAAATAATTAAAAATTGCTTTTATATGCAAATTAAAATTCCGAACACTTTTTGCTTACCACATTTTTCAGTAGGATTTCATTTAGCAAAGTTATGACACTTTGAATTTTTACGATAGCCGCCATTTTGCAAAAAAATTTTATATATTTTTTTTAAACGTAACGTATAGGGGCTGCGCGTTAGTTCTATGCGATACTCAAAATTAAAATTTTAATCTTCTAACCCAGCAGTTAAGAGCGTTAACTCTTCCGAAAGTCTCAAAATGGCTAGTATGGGGGTACGATCGAACTGATACATCGCTTGTTTTCAAGCAAAAATATATATTTTTTATATTTTATTCTGATGAACTTTAGGCTTCTGAACATTTCATGTATAGATACTTTTTTGACGAAATTCAACACTACTGAGTTATAAGTGATTGAATTTTAATACTTGTCGCCATTTTGCAAATAATTGACAAAATGGATTTTGCTAACAAACATACACAGGATGCTTAAGAATTCTATACTGTCACAAAAATTGAAATTCAAATATGTATAAATAAGCTCACACTGACCTTAACTATATTGAAAATCTTATGAGCGTATGTATGGTGGGTCGATCGACTCATCACACTAAACGTGTTTTGAAAAAAAAATACTTTTATTTTTTAATTTTTAATTTTTTTTTAAAGTATCGTAAGTATAGTCAAAAGCTCTATTTTGTATCAAAAATTCAAGTCGATTTCTTAAATAGAAGCCTCATACGAGCGTTAACTATATGCAGAGTCGCATAAAAGCTCGTTCGAGGTCTCGGTCAATATATGGTAAGACTAGGTTTTTATTAAAAAAAAAATAATTAAAAATTGCTTTTATATGCAAATTAAAATTCCGAACACTTTTTGCATACGACATTTTTTAGTAGGATTTCATTTAGCAAAGTTATGACACTTTGAATTTTTACGATAGCCGCCATTTTGCAAAAAAATTTTATAAATTTTTTTTAAACGTAACGTATAGGGGCTGCGCGTTAGTTCTATGCGATACTCAAAATTAAAATTTTAATCTTCGAAACCAAGCAGTTAAGAGCGTTAACTCTTCCGAAAGTCTCAAAATGGCTAGTATGGGGGTACGATCGAACTGATACATCGCTTGTTTTCAAGCAAAAATATATATTTTTTATATTTTATTCTGATGAACTTTAGGCTTCTTAACATTTCATGTATAGATACTTTTTTGACAAAATTCAACACTACTGAGTTATAAGTGATTGAATTTTAATACTTGTCGCCATTTTGCAAAAAATTGACAAAATGGATTTTGCTAACAAACATACACAGGATGCTTAAGAATTCTATACTGTCACAAAAATTGAAATTCAAATATGTATAAATAAGCTCACACTGACCTTAACTATATTGAAAATCTTATGAGCGTATGTATGGTGGGTCGATCGACTCATCACACTAAACGTGTTTTGAAAAAAAAATACTTTTATTTTTTAATTTTTAATTTTTTTTTAAAGTATCGTAAGTATAGTCAAAAGCTCTATTTTGTATCAAAAATTCAAGTCGATTTCTAAAATAGAAGCCTCATACGAGCGTTAACTATATGCAGAGTCGCATAAAAGCTCGTTCGAGGTCTCGGTCAATATATGGTAAGACTCGGTTTTTAATAAAAAAAAAATAATTAAAAATTGCTTTTATATGCAAATTAAAATTCCGAACACTTTTTGCATACGACATTTTCCAGTAGGATTTCATTTAGCAAAGTTATGACACTTTGAATTTTTACGATAGCCGCCATTTTGCAAAAAAATTTTATATATTTTTTTTAAACGTAACGTATAGGGGCTGCGCGTTAGTTCTATGCGATACTCAAAATTAAAATTTTAATCTTCGAAACCAAGCAGTTAAGAGCGTTAACTCTTCCGAAAGTCTCAAAATGGCTAGTATGGGGGTACGATCGAACTGATACATCGCTTGTTTTCAAGCAAAAATATATATTTTTTATATTTTATTCTGATGAACTTTAGGCTTCTGAACATTTAATGTATAGATACTTTTTTGACTAAATTCAACACTACTGAGATATAAGTAATTGAATTTTAATACTTGTCGCCATTTTGCAAAAAATTGACAAAATGGATTTTGCTAACAAACATACACAGGATGCTTAAGAATTCTATACTGTCACAAAAATTGAAATTCAAATATGTATAAATAAGCTCACACTGACCTTAACTATATTGAAAATCTTATGAGCGTATGTATGGTGGGTCGATCGACTCATCACACTAAACGTGTTTTGAAAAAAAAATACTTTTATTTTTTAATTTTTAATTTTTTTTTAAAGTATCGTAAGTATAGTCAAAAGCTCTATTTTGTATCAAAAATTCAAGTCGATTTCTTAAATAGAAGCCTCATACGAGCGTTAACTATATGCAGAGTCGCATAAAAGCTCGTTCGAGGTCTCGGTCAATATATGGTAAGACTAGGTTTTTATTAAAAAAAAAATAATTAAAATATGCTTTTATATGCAAATTAAAATTCCGAACACTTTTTGCATACGACATTTTTCAGTAGGATTTTATTTAGCAAAGTTATGACACTTTGAATTTTTACGATAGCCGCCATTTTGCAAAAAATTTTTATATATTTTTTTTAAACGTAACGTATAGGGGCTGCGCGTTAGTTCTATGCGATACTTGAAATTAAAATTTTAATCTTTAAAACCAAGCAGTTAAGAGCGTTAACTCTTCCGAAAGTCTCAAAATGGCTAGTATGGGGGTACGATCGAACTGATACATCGCTTGTTTTCAAGCAAAAATATATATTTTTTATATTTTATTCTGATGAACTTTAGGCTTCTGAACATTTCATGTATAGATACTTTTTTGACGAAATTCAACACTACTGAGTTATAAGTGATTGAATTTTAATACTTGTCGCCATTTTGCAAAAAATTGACAAAATGGATTTTGCTAACAAACATACACAGGATGCTTAAGAATTCTATACTGTCACAAAAATTGAAATTTAAATATGTATAAATAAGCTCACACTGACCTTAACTATATTGAAAATCTTATGAGCGTATGTATGGTGGGTCGATCGACTCATCACACTAAACGTGTTTTGAAAAAAAAATACTTTTATTTTTTAATTTTTAATTTTTTTTTAAAGTATCGTAAGTATAGTCAAAAGCTCTATTTTGTATCAAAAATTCAAGTCGATTTCTTAAATAGAAGCCTCATACGAGCGTTAACTATATGCAGAGTCGCATAAAAGCTCGTTCGAGGTCTCGGTCAATATATGGTAAGACTCGGTTTTTATTAAAAAAAAAATAATTAAAAATTGCTTTTATATGCAAATTAAAATTCCGAACACTTTTTGCATACGACATTTTTCAGTAGGATTTCATTTAGCAAAGTTATGACACTTTGAATTTTTACGATAGCCGCCATTTTGCAAAAAAATTTTATATATTTTATTTAAACGTAACGTATAGGGGCTGCGCGTTAGTTCTATGCGATACTCAAAATTAAAATTTTAATCTTCTAACCCAGCAGTTAAGAGCGTTAACTCTTCCGAAAGTCTCAAAATGGCTAGTATGGGGGTACGATCGAACTGATACATCGCTTGTTTTCAAGCAAAAATATATATTTTTTATATTTTATTCTGATGAACTTTAGGCTTCTAAACATTTCATGTATAGATACTTTTTTGACGAAATTCAACACTACTGAGTTATAAGTGATTGAATTTTAATACTTGTCGCCATTTTGCAAAAAATTGACAAAATGGATTTTGCTAACAAACATACACAGGATGCTTAAGAATTCTATACTGTCACAAAAATTGAAATTCAAATATGTATAAATAAGCTCACACTGACCTTAACTATATTGAAAATCTTATGAGCGTATGTATGGTGGGTCGATCGACTCATCACACACTAAACGTGTTTTGAAAAAAAAATACTTATATTTTTTAATTTTTAATTTTTTTTTAAAGTATCGTAAGTATAGTCAAAAGCTCTATTTTGTATCAAAAATTCAAGTCGATTTCTTAAATAGAAGCCTCATACGAGCGTTAACTATATGCAGAGTCGCATAAAAGCTCGTTCGAGGTCTCGGTCAATATATGGTAAGACTCGGTTTTTATTAAAAAAAAAATAATTAAAAATTGCTTTTATATGCAAATTAAAATTCCGAACACTTTTTGCTTACCACATTTTTCAGTAGGATTTCATTTAGCAAAGTTATGACACTTTGAATTTTTACGATAGCCGCCATTTTGCAAAAAAATTTTATATATTTGTTTTAAACGTAACGTATAGGGGCTGCGCGTTAGTTCTATGCGATACTCAAAATTAAAATTTTAATCTTCTAACCCAGCAGTTAAGAGCGTTAACTCTTCCGAAAGTCTCAAAATGGCTAGTATGGGGGTACGATCGAACTGATACATCGCTTGTTTTCAAGCAAAAATATATATTTTTTATATTTTATTCTGATGAACTTTAGGCTTCTGAACATTTCATGTATAGATACTTTTTTGACTAAATTCAACACTACTGAGTTATAAGTGATTGAATTTTAATACTTGTCGCCATTTTGCAAAAAATTGACAAAATGGATTTTGCTAACAAACATACACAGGATGCTTAAGAATTCTATACTGTTACAAAAATTGAAATTCAAATATGTATAAATAAGCTCACACTGACCTTAACTATATTGAAAATCTTATGAGCGTATGTATGGTGGGTCGATCGACTCATCACACTAAACGTGTTTTGAAAAAAAAATACTTTTATTTTTTAATTTTTAATTTTTTTTTAAAGTATCGTAAGTATAGTCAAAAGCTCTATTTTGTATCAAAAATTTAAGTCGATTTCTTAAATAGAAGCCTCATACGAGCGTTAACTATATGCAGAGTCGCATAAAAGCTCGTTCGAGGTCTCGGTCAATATATGGTAAGACTAGGTTTTTATTAAAAAAAAAATAATTAAAAATTGCTTTTATATGCAAATTAAAATTCCGAACACTTTTTGCATACGACATTTTTCAGTAGGATTTTATTTAGCAAAGTTATGACACTTTGAATTTTAACGATAGCCGCCATTTTGCAAAAAAATTTTATATATTTTTTTTAAACGTAACGTATAGGGGCTGCGCGTTAGTTCTATGCGATACTCAAAATTAAAATTTTAATCTTCGAAACCAAGCAGTTAAGAGCGTTAACTCTTCCGAAAGTCTCAAAATGGCTAGTATGGGGGTACGATCGAACTGATACATCGCTTGTTTTCAAGCAAAAATATATATTTTTTATATTTTATTCTGATGAACTTTAGGCTTCTGAACATTTCATGTATAGATACTTTTTTGACGAAATTCAACACTACTGAGTTATAAGTGATTGAATTTTAATACTTGTCGCCATTTTGCAAAAAATTGACAAAATGGATTTTGCTAACAAACATACACAGGATGCTTAAGAATTCTATACTGTCACAAAAATTGAAATTCAAATATGTATAAATAAGCTCACACTGACCTTAACTATATTGAAAATCTTATGAGCGTATGTATGGTGGGTCGATCGACTCATCACACTAAACGTGTTTTGAAAAAAAAATACTTTTATTTTTTAATTTTTAATTTTTTTTTAAAGTATCGTAAGTATAGTCAAAAGCTCTATTTTGTATCAAAAATTCAAGTCGATTTTTTAAATAGAAGCCTCATACGAGCGTTAACTATATGCAGAGTCGCATAAAAGCTCGTTCGAGGTCTCGGTCAATATATGGTAAGACTCGGTTTTTATTAAAAAAAAAATAATTAAAAATTGCTTTTATATGCAAATTAAAATTCCGAACACTTTTTGCATACGACATTTTTCAGTAGGATTTCATTTAGCAAAGTTATGACACTTTGAATTTTTACGATAGCCGCCATTTTGCAAAAAAATTTTATATATTTTTTTTAAACGTAACGTATAGGGGCTGCGCGTTAGTTCTATGCGATACTTAAAATTAAAATTTTAATCTTCGAAACCAAGCAGTTAAGAGCGTTAACTCTTCCGAAAGTCTCAAAATGGCTAGTATGGGGGTACGATCGAACTGATACATCGCTTGTTTTCAAGCAAAAATATATATTTTTTATATTTTATTCTGATGAACTTTAGGCTTCTGAACATTTCATGTATAGATACTTTTTTGACGAAATTCAACACTACTGAGTTATAAGTGATTGAATTTTAATACTTGTCGCCATTTTGCAAAAAATTGACAAAATGGATTTTGCTAACAAACATACACAGGATGCTTAAGAATTCTATACTGTCACAAAAATTGAAATTCAAATATGTATAAATAAGCTCACACTGACCTTAACTATATTGAAAATCTTATGAGCGTATGTATGGTGGGTCGATCGACTCATCACACTAAACGTGTTTTGAAAAAAAAATACTTTTATTTTTTAATTTTTAATTTTTTTTTAAAGTATCGTAAGTATAGTCAAAAGCTCTATTTTGTATCAAAAATTCAAGTCGATTTCTTAAATAGAAGCCTCATACGAGCGTTAACTATATGCAGAGTCGCATAAAAGCTCGTTCGAGGTCTCGGTCAATATATGGTAAGACTCGGTTTTTATTAAAAAAAAAATAATTAAAAATTGCTTTTATATGCAAATTAAAATTCCGAACACTTTTTGCTTACCACATTTTTCAGTAGGATTTCATTTAGCAAAGTTATGACACTTTAAATTTTTACGATAGCCGCCATTTTGCAAAAAAATTTTATATATTTTTTTTAAACGTAACGTATAGGGGCTGCGCGTTAGTTCTATGCGATACTCAAAATTAAAATTTTAATCTTCTAACCCAGCAGTTAAGAGCGTTAACTCTTCCGAAAGTCTCAAAATGGCTAGTATGGGGGTACGATCGAACTGATACATCGCTTGTTTTCAAGCAAAAATATATATTTTTTATATTTTATTCTGATGAACTTTAGGCTTCTGAACATTTCATGTATAGATACTTTTTTGACGAAATTCAACACTACTGAGTTATAAGTGATTGAATTTTAATACTTGTCGCCATTTTGCAAAAAATTGACAAAATGGATTTTGCTAACAAACATACACAGGACGCTTAAGAATTCTATACTGTCACAAAAATTGAAATTCAAATATGTATAAATAAGCTCACACTGACCTTAACTATATTGAAAATCTTATGAGCGTATGTATGGTGGGTCGATCGACTCATCACACTAAACGTGTTTTGAAAAAAAAATACTTTTATTTTTTAATTTTTAATTTTTTTTTATAGTATCGTAAGTATAGTCGAAAGCTCTGTTTTGTTTAAAAAATTCAAGTCGATTTCTTAAATAGAAACCTCATACGAGCGTTAACTGTATGCAGAGTCGCATAAAAGCTCGTTCGAGGTCTCGGTCAATATATGGTAAGACTCGGTTTTTATTAAAAAAAAAATAATTAAAAATTGCTTTTATATGCAAATTAAAATTCCAAACACTTTTTGCATACGACATTTTTTAGTAGGATTTCATTTAGCAAAGTTATGACACTTTGAATTTTTACGATAGCCGCCATTTTGCAAAAAAATTTTATATATTTTTTTTAAACGTAACGTATAGGGGCTGCGCGTTAGTTCTATGCGATACTCAAAATTAAAATTTTAATCTTCTAACCCAGCAGTTAAGAGCGTTAACTCTTCCGAAAGTCTCAAAATGGCTAGTATGGGGGTACGATCGAACTGATACATCGCTTGTTTTCAAGCAAAAATATATATTTTTTATATTTTATTCTGATGAACTTTAGGCTTCTGAACATTTCATGTATAGATACTTTTTTGACTAAATTCAACACTACTGAGTTATAAGTGATTGAATTTTAATACTTGTCGCCATTTTGCAAAAAATTGACACAATGGATTTTGCTAACAAACATACACAGGATGCTTAAGAATTCTATACTGTCACAAAAATTGAAATTCAAATATGTATAAATAAGCTCACACTGACCTTAACTATATTGAAAATCTTATGAGCGTATGTATGGTGGGTCGATCGACTCATCACACACTAAACGTGTTTTGAAAAAAAAATACTTATATTTTTTAATTTTTAATTTTTTTTTAAAGTATCGTAAGTATAGTCAAAAGCTCTATTTTGTATCAAAAATTCAAGTCGATTTCCTAAATAAAAGCCTCATACGAGCGTTAACTATATGCAGAGTCGCATAAAAGCGCGTTCGAGGTCTCGGTCAATATATGGTAAGACTCGGTTTTTATTAAAAAAAAAATAATTAAAAATTGCTTTTATATGCAAATTAAAATTCCGAACACTTTTTGCATACGACATTTTTCAGTAGGATTTCATTTAGCAAAGTTATGACACTTTGAATTTTAACGATAGCCGCCATTTTGCAAAAAAATTTTATATATTTTTTTTAAACGTAACGTATAGGGGCTGCGCTGTTCTATGCGATACTCAAAATTAAAATTTTAATCTTCGAAACCAAGCAGTTAAGAGCGTTAACTCTTCCGAAAGTCTCAAAATGGCTAGTATGGGGGTACGATCGAACTGATACATCGCTTGTTTTCAAGCAAAAATATATATTTTTTATATTTTATTCTGATGAACTTTAGGCTTCTGAACATTTCATGTATAGATACTTTTTTGACGAAATTCAACACTACTGAGTTATAAGTGATTGAATTTTAATACTTGTCGCCATTTTGCAAAAAATTGACAAAATGGATTTTGCTAACAAACATACACAGGATGCTTAAGAATTCTATACTGTCACAAAAATTGAAATTCAAATATGTATAAATAAGCTCACACTGACCTTAACTATATTGAAAATCTTATGAGCGTATGTATGGTGGGTCGATCGACTCATCACACTAAACGTGTTTTGAAAAAAAAATACTTTTATTTTTTAATTTTTAATTTTTTTTTAAAGTATCGTAAGTATAGTCAAAAGCTCTATTTTGTATCAAAAATTCAAGTCGATTTCTTAAATAGAAGCCTCATACGAGCGTTAACTATATGCAGAGTCGCATAAAAGCTCGTTCGAGGTCTCGGTCAATATATGGTAAGACTCGGTTTTTATTAAAAAAAAAATAATTAAAAATTGCTTTTATATGCAAATTAAAATTCCGAACACTTTTTGCTTACCATATTTTTCAGTAGGATTTTATTTAGCAAAGTTATGACACTTTGAATTTTTACGATAGCCGCCATTTTGCAAAAAAATTTTATATATTTTTTTTAAACGTAACGTATAGGGGCTGCGCGTTAGTTCTATGCGATACTCAAAATTAAAATTTTAATCTTCTAACCCAGCAGTTAAGAGCGTTAACTCTTCCGAAAGTCTCAAAATGGCTAGTATGGGGGTACGATCGAACTGATACATCGCTTGTTTTCAAGCAAAAATATATATTTTTTATATTTTATTCTGATGAACTTTAGGCTTCTAAACATTTCATGTATAGATACTTTTTTGACTTAATTTAACACTACTGAGTTATAAGTGATTGAATTTTAATACTTGTCGCCATTTTGCAAAAAATTGACAAAATGGATTTTGCTAACAAACATACACAGGATGCTTAAGAATTCTATACTGTTACAAAAATTGAAATTCAAATATGTATAAATAAGCTCACACTGACCTTAACTATATTGAAAATCTTATGAGCGTATGTATGGTGGGTCGATCGACTCATCACACTAAACGTGTTTTGAAAAAAAAATACTTTTATTTTTTAATTTTTAATTTTTTTTTAAAGTATCGTAAGTATAGTCAAAAGCTCTATTTTGTATCAAAAATTCAAGTCGATTTCTTAAATAGAAGCCTCATACGAGCGTTAACTATATGCAGAGTCGCATAAAAGCTCGTTCGAGGTCTCGGTCAATATATAGTAAGACTAGGTTTTTATTAAAAAAAAAATAATTAAAAATTGCTTTTATATGCAAATTAAAATTCCGAACACTTTTTGCATACGACATTTTTCAGTAGGATTTCATTTAGCAAAGTTATGACACTTTGAATTTTTACGATAGCCGCCATTTTGCAAAAAAATTTTATATATTTTATTTAAACGTAACGTATAGGGGCTGCGCGTTAGTTCTATGCGATACTCAAAATTAAAATTTTAATCTTCTAACCCAGCAGTTAAGAGCGTTAACTCTTCCGAAAGTCTCAAAATGGCTAGTATGGGGGTAAGATCGAACTGATACATCGCTTGTTTTCAAGCAAAAATATATATTTTTTATATTTTATTCTGATGAACTTTAGGCTTCTGAACATTTCATGTATAGATACTTTTTTGACGAAATTCAACACTACTGAGTTATAAGTGATTGAATTTTAATACTTGTCGCCATTTTGCAAAAAATTGACAAAATGGATTTTGCTAACAAACATACACAGGATGCTTAAGAATTCTATACTGTCACAAAAATTGAAATTCAAATATGTATAAATAAGCTCACACTGACCTTAACTATATTGAAAATCTTATGAGCGTATGTATGGTGGGTCGATCGACTCATCACACTAAACGTGTTTTGAAAAAAAAATACTTTTATTTTTTAATTTTTAATTTTTTTTTAAAGTATCGTAAGTATAGTCAAAAGCTCTATTTTGTATCAAAAATTCAAGTCGATTTTTTAAATAGAAGCCTCATACGAGCGTTAACTATATGCAGAGTCGCATAAAAGCTCGTTCGAGGTCTCGGTCAATATATGGTAAGACTCGGTTTTTATTAAAAAAAAAATAATTAAAAATTGCTTTTATATGCAAATTAAAATTCCGAACACTTTTTGCATACGACATTTTTCAGTAGGATTTCATTTAGCAAAGTTATGACACTTTGAATTTTTACGATAGCCGCCATTTTGCAAAAAAATTTTATATATTTTTTTTAAACGTAACGTATAGGGGCTGCGCGTTAGTTCTATGCGATACTTAAAATTAAAATTTTAATCTTCGAAACCAAGCAGTTAAGAGCGTTAACTCTTCCGAAAGTCTCAAAATGGCTAGTATGGGGGTACGATCGAACTGATACATCGCTTGTTTTCAAGCAAAAATATATATTTTTTATATTTTATTCTGATGAACTTTAGGCTTCTGAACATTTCATGTATAGATACTTTTTTGACGAAATTCAACACTACTGAGTTATAAGTGATTGAATTTTAATACTTGTCGCCATTTTGCAAAAAATTGACAAAATGGATTTTGCTAACAAACATACACAGGATGCTTAAGAATTCTATACTGTCACAAAAATTGAAATTCAAATATGTATAAATAAGCTCACACTGACCTTAACTATATTGAAAATCTTATGAGCGTATGTATGGTGGGTCGATCGACTCATCACACTAAACGTGTTTTGAAAAAAAAATACTTTTATTTTTTAATTTTTAATTTTTTTTTAAAGTATCGTAAGTATAGTCAAAAGCTCTATTTTGTATCAAAAATTCAAGTCGATTTCTTAAATAGAAGCCTCATACGAGCGTTAACTATATGCAGAGTCGCATAAAAGCTCGTTCGAGGTCTCGGTCAATATATGGTAAGACTCGGTTTTTATTAAAAAAAAAATAATTAAAAATTGCTTTTATATGCAAATTAAAATTCCGAACACTTTTTGCTTACCACATTTTTCAGTAGGATTTCATTTAGCAAAGTTATGACACTTTAAATTTTTACGATAGCCGCCATTTTGCAAAAAAATTTTATATATTTTTTTTAAACGTAACGTATAGGGGCTGCGCGTTAGTTCTATGCGATACTCAAAATTAAAATTTTAATCTTCTAACCCAGCAGTTAAGAGCGTTAACTCTTCCGAAAGTCTCAAAATGGCTAGTATGGGGGTACGATCGAACTGATACATCGCTTGTTTTCAAGCAAAAATATATATTTTTTATATTTTATTCTGATGAACTTTAGGCTTCTGAACATTTCATGTATAGATACTTTTTTGACGAAATTCAACACTACTGAGTTATAAGTGATTGAATTTTAATACTTGTCGCCATTTTGCAAAAAATTGACAAAATGGATTTTGCTAACAAACATACACAGGACGCTTAAGAATTCTATACTGTCACAAAAATTGAAATTCAAATATGTATAAATAAGCTCACACTGACCTTAACTATATTGAAAATCTTATGAGCGTATGTATGGTGGGTCGATCGACTCATCACACTAAACGTGTTTTGAAAAAAAAATACTTTTATTTTTTAATTTTTAATTTTTTTTTATAGTATCGTAAGTATAGTCGAAAGCTCTGTTTTGTTTAAAAAATTCAAGTCGATTTCTTAAATAGAAACCTCATACGAGCGTTAACTGTATGCAGAGTCGCATAAAAGCTCGTTCGAGGTCTCGGTCAATATATGGTAAGACTCGGTTTTTATTAAAAAAAAAATAATTAAAAATTGCTTTTATATGCAAATTAAAATTCCAAACACTTTTTGCATACGACATTTTTTAGTAGGATTTCATTTAGCAAAGTTATGACACTTTGAATTTTTACGATAGCCGCCATTTTGCAAAAAAATTTTATATATTTTTTTTAAACGTAACGTATAGGGGCTGCGCGTTAGTTCTATTCGATACTCAAAATTAAAATTTTAATCTTCTAACCCAGCAGTTAAGAGCGTTAACTCTTCCGAAAGTCTCAAAATGGCTAGTATGGGGGTACGATCGAACTGATACATCGCTTGTTTTCAAGCAAAAATATATATTTTTTATATTTTATTCTGATGAACTTTAGGCTTCTGAACATTTCATGTATAGATACTTTTTTGACTAAATTCAACACTACTGAGTTATAAGTGATTGAATTTTAATACTTGTCGCCATTTTGCAAAAAATTGACACAATGGATTTTGCTAACAAACATACACAGGATGCTTAAGAATTCTATACTGTCACAAAAATTGAAATTCAAATATGTATAAATAAGCTCACACTGACCTTAACTATATTGAAAATCTTATGAGCGTATGTATGGTGGGTCGATCGACTCATCACACACTAAACGTGTTTTGAAAAAAAAATACTTATATTTTTTAATTTTTAATTTTTTTTTAAAGTATCGTAAGTATAGTCAAAAGCTCTATTTTGTATCAAAAATTCAAGTCGATTTCCTAAATAAAAGCCTCATACGAGCGTTAACTATATGCAGAGTCGCATAAAAGCGCGTTCGAGGTCTCGGTCAATATATGGTAAGACTCGGTTTTTATTAAAAAAAAAATAATTAAAAATTGCTTTTATATGCAAATTAAAATTCCGAACACTTTTTGCATACGACATTTTTCAGTAGGATTTCATTTAGCAAAGTTATGACACTTTGAATTTTAACGATAGCCGCCATTTTGCAAAAAAATTTTATATATTTTTTTTAAACGTAACGTATAGGGGCTGCGCTGTTCTATGCGATACTCAAAATTAAAATTTTAATCTTCGAAACCAAGCAGTTAAGAGCGTTAACTCTTCCGAAAGTCTCAAAATGGCTAGTATGGGGGTACGATCGAACTGATACATCGCTTGTTTTCAAGCAAAAATATATATTTTTTATATTTTATTCTGATGAACTTTAGGCTTCTGAACATTTCATGTATAGATACTTTTTTGACGAAATTCAACACTACTGAGTTATAAGTGATTGAATTTTAATACTTGTCGCCATTTTGCAAAAAATTGACAAAATGGATTTTGCTAACAAACATACACAGGATGCTTAAGAATTCTATACTGTCACAAAAATTGAAATTCAAATATGTATAAATAAGCTCACACTGACCTTAACTATATTGAAAATCTTATGAGCGTATGTATGGTGGGTCGATCGACTCATCACACTAAACGTGTTTTGAAAAAAAAATACTTTTATTTTTTAATTTTTATTTTTTTTTAAAGTATCGTAAGTATAGTCAAAAGCTCTATTTTGTATCAAAAATTCAAGTCGATTTCTTAAATAGAAGCCTCATACGAGCGTTAACTATATGCAGAGTCGCATAAAAGCTCGTTCGAGGTCTCGGTCAATATATGGTAAGACTCGGTTTTTATTAAAAAAAAAATAATTAAAAATTGCTTTTATATGCAAATTAAAATTCCGAACACTTTTTGCTTACCATATTTTTCAGTAGGATTTTATTTAGCAAAGTTATGACACTTTGAATTTTTACGATAGCCGCCATTTTGCAAAAAAATTTTATATATTTTTTTTAAACGTAACGTATAGGGGCTGCGCGTTAGTTCTATGCGATACTCAAAATTAAAATTTTAATCTTCTAACCCAGCAGTTAAGAGCGTTAACTCTTCCGAAAGTCTCAAAATGGCTAGTATGGGGGTACGATCGAACTGATACATCGCTTGTTTTCAAGCAAAAATATATATTTTTTATATTTTATTCTGATGAACTTTAGGCTTCTAAACATTTCATGTATAGATACTTTTTTGACTTAATTCAACACTACTGAGTTATAAGTGATTGAATTTTAATACTTGTCGCCATTTTGCAAAAAATTGACAAAATGGATTTTGCTAACAAACATACACAGGATGCTTAAGAATTCTATACTGTTACAAAAATTGAAATTCAAATATGTATAAATAAGCTCACACTGACCTTAACTATATTGAAAATCTTATGAGCGTATGTATGGTGGGTCGATCGACTCATCACACTAAACGTGTTTTGAAAAAAAAATACTTTTATTTTTTAATTTTTAATTTTTTTTTAAAGTATCGTAAGTATAGTCAAAAGCTCTATTTTGTATCAAAAATTCAAGTCGATTTCTTAAATAGAAGCCTCATACGAGCGTTAACTATATGCAGAGTCGCATAAAAGCTCGTTCGAGGTCTCGGTCAATATATAGTAAGACTAGGTTTTTATTAAAAAAAAAATAATTAAAAATTGCTTTTATATGCAAATTAAAATTCCGAACACTTTTTGCATACGACATTTTTCAGTAGGATTTCATTTAGCAAAGTTATGACACTTTGAATTTTTACGATAGCCGCCATTTTGCAAAAAAATTTTATATATTTTATTTAAACGTAACGTATAGGGGCTGCGCGTTAGTTCTATGCGATACTCAAAATTAAAATTTTAATCTTCTAACCCAGCAGTTAAGAGCGTTAACTCTTCCGAAAGTCTCAAAATGGCTAGTATGGGGGTACGATCGAACTGATACATCGCTTGTTTTCAAGCAAAAATATATATTTTTTATATTTTATTCTGATGAACTTTAGGCTTCTAAACATTTCATGTATAGATACTTTTTTGACGAAATTCAACACTACTGAGTTATAAGTGATTGAATTTTAATACTTGTCGCCATTTTGCAAAAAATTGACAAAATGGATTTTGCTAACAAACATACACAGGATGCTTAAGAATTCTATACTGTCACAAAAATTGAAATTCAAATATGTATAAATAAGCTCACACTGACCTTAACTATATTGAAAATCTTATGAGCGTATGTATGGTGGGTCGATCGACTCATCACACACTAAACGTGTTTTGAAAAAAAAATACTTATATTTTTTAATTTTTAATTTTTTTTTAAAGTATCGTAAGTATAGTCAAAAGCTCTATTTTGTATCAAAAATTCAAGTCGATTTCTTAAATAGAAGCCTCATACGAGCGTTAACTATATGCAGAGTCGCATAAAAGCTCGTTCGAGGTCTCGGTCAATATATGGTAAGACTCGGTTTTTATTAAAAAAAAAATAATTAAAAATTGCTTTTATATGCAAATTAAAATTCCGAACACTTTTTGCACACGACATTTTTCAGTAGGATTTCATTTAGCAAAGTTATGACACTTTGAATTTTAACGATAGCCGCCATTTTGCAAAAAAATTTTATATATTTTTTTTAAACGTAACGTATAGGGGCTGCGCGTTAGTTCTATGCGATACTCAAAATTAAAATTTTAATCTTCGAAACCAAGCAGTTAAGAGCGTTAACTCTTCCGAAAGTCTCAAAATGGCTAGTATGGGGGTACGATCGAACTGATACATCGCTTGTTTTCAAGCAAAAATATATATTTTTATATTTTATTCTGATGAACTTTAGGCTTTTGAACATTTCATGTATAGATACTTTTTTGACGAAATTCAACACTACTGAGTTATAAGTGATTGAATTTTAATACTTGTCGCCATTTTGCAAAAAATTGACAAAATGGATTTTGCTAACAAACATACACAGGATGCTTAAGAATTCTATACTGTCACAAAAATTGAAATTCAAATATGTATAAATAAGCTCACACTGACCTTAACTATATTGAAAATCTTATGAGCGTATGTATGGTGGGTCGATCGACTCATCACACTAAACGTGTTTTGAAAAAAAAATACTTTTATTTTTTAATTTTTAATTTTTTTTTAAAGTATCGTAAGTATAGTCAAAAGCTCTATTTTGTATCAAAAATTCAAGTCGATTTCTTAAATAGAAGCCTCATACGAGCGTTAACTATATGCAGAGTCGCATAAAAGCTCGTTCGAGGTCTCGGTCAATATATGGTAAGACTCGGTTTTTATTAAAAAAAAATAATTAAAAATTGCTTTTATATGCAAATTAAAATTCCGAACACTTTTTGCTTACAACATTTTTCAGTAGGATTTCATTTAGCAAAGTTATGACACTTTGAATTTTTACGATAGCCGCCATTTTGCAAAAAAATTTTATATATTTTTTTTAAACGTAACGTATAGGGGCTGCGCGTTAGTTCTATGCGATACTCAAAATTAAAATTTTAATCTTCTAACCCAGCAGTTAAGAGCGTTAACTCTTCCGAAAGTCTCAAAATGGCTAGTATGGGGGTACGATCGAACTGATACATCGCTTGTTTTCAAGCAAAAATATATATTTTTTATATTTTATTCTGATGAACTTTAGGCTTCTGAACATTTCATGTATAGATACTTTTTTGACTAAATTCAACACTACTGAGTTATAAGTGATTGAATTTTAATACTTGTCGCCATTTTGCAAAAAATTGACAAAATGGATTTTGCTAACAAACATACACAGGATGCTTAAGAATTCTATACTGTTACAAAAATTGAAATTCAAATATGTATAAATAAGCTCACACTGACCTTAACTATATTGAAAATCTTATGAGCGTATGTATGGTGGGTCGATCGACTCATCACACTAAACGTGTTTTGAAAAAAAAATAATTTTATTTTTTAATTTTTAATTTTTTTTTAAAGTATCGTAAGTATAGTCAAAAGCTCTATTTTGTATTAAAAATTCAAGTCGATTTCTTAAATAGAAGCCTCATACGAGCGTTAACTATATGCAGAGTCGCATAAAAGCTCGTTCGAGGTCTCGGTCAATATATGGTAAGACTAGGTTTTTATTAAAAAAAAAATAATTAAAAATTGCTTTTATATGCAAATTAAAATTCCGAACACTTTTTGCATACGACATTTTTCAGTAGGATTTTATTTAGCAAAGTTATGACACTTTGAATTTTAACGATAGCCGCCATTTTGCAAAAAAATTTTATATATTTTTTTTAAACGTAACGTATAGGGGCTGCGCGTTAGTTCTATGCGATACTTAAAATTAAAATTTTAATCTTCGAAACCAAGCAGTTAAGAGCGTTAACTCTTCCGAAAGTCTCAAAATGGCTAGTATGGGGGTACGATCGAACTGATACATCGCTTGTTTTCAAGCAAAAATATATATTTTTTATATTTTATTCTGATGAACTTTAGGCTTCTGAACATTTCATGTATAGATACTTTTTGGACGAAATTCAACACTACTGAGTTATAAGTGATTGAATTTTAATACTTGTCGCCATTTTGCAAAAAATTGACAAAATGGATTTTGCTAACAAACATACACAGGATGCTTAAGAATTCTATACTGTCACAAAAATTGAAATTCAAATATGTATAAATAAGCTCACACTGACCTTAACTATATTGAAAATCTTATGAGCGTATGTATGGTGGGTCGATCGACTCATCACACTAAACGTGTTTTGAAAAAAAAATACTTTTATTTTTTAATTTTTAATTTTTTTTTAAAGTATCGTAAGTATAGTCAAAAGCTCTATTTTGTATCAAAAATTCAAGTCGATTTCTTAAATAGAAGCCTCATACGAGCGTTAACTATATGCAGAGTCGCATAAAAGCTCGTTCGAGGTCTCGGTCAATATATGGTAAGACTCGGTTTTTATTAAAAACAAAATAATTAAAAATTGCTTTTATATGCAAATTAAAATTCCAAACACTTTTTGCATACGACATTTTTCAGTAAGATTTCATTTAGCAAAGTTATGACACTTTGAATTTTTACGATAGATGCCATTTTGCAAAAAAATTTTATATATTTTTTTTAAACGTAACGTATAGGGGCTGCGCGTTAGTTCTATGCGATACTCAAAATTAAAATTTTAATCTTCTAACCCAGCAGTTAAGAGCGTTAACTCTTCCGAAAGTCTCAAAATGGCTAGTATGGGGGTACGATCGAACTGATACATCGCTTGTTTTCAAGCAAAAATATATATTTTTTATATTTTATTCTGATGAACTTTAGGCTTCTGAACATTTCATGTATAGATACTTTTTTGACTAAATTCAACACTACTGAGTTATAAGTGATTGAATTTTAATACTTGTCGCCATTTTGCAAAAAATTGACAAAATGGATTTTGCTAACAAACATACACAGGATGCTTAAGAATTCTATACTGTCACAAAAATTGAAATTCAAATATGTATAAATAAGCTCACACTGACCTTAACTATATTGAAAATCTTATGAGCGTATGTATGGTGGGTCGATCGACTCATCACACACTAAACGTGTTTTGAAAAAAAAATACTTATATTTTTTAATTTTTAATTTTTTTTTAAAGTATCGTAAGTATAGTCAAAAGCTCTATTTTGTATCAAAAATTCAAGTCGATTTCTTAAATAGAAGCCTCATACGAGCGTTAACTATATGCAGAGTCGCATAAAAGCTCGTTCGAGGTCTCGGTCAATATATGGTAAGACTCGGTTTTTATTAAAAAAAAAATAATTAAAAATTGCTTTTATATGCAAATTAAAATTCCGAACACTTTTTGCATACGACATTTTTCAGTAGGATTTCATTTAGCAAAGTTATGACACTTTGAATTTTAACGATAGCCGCCATTTTGCAAAAAAATTTTATATATTTTTTTTAAACGTAACGTATAGGGGCTGCGCTGTTCTATGCGATACTCAAAATTAAAATTTTAATCTTCGAAACCAAGCAGTTAAGAGCGTTAACTCTTCCGAAAGTCTCAAAATGGCTAGTATGGGGGTACGATCGAACTGATACATCGCTTGTTTTCAAGCAAAAATATATATTTTTTATATTTTATTCTGATGAACTTTAGGCTTCTGAACATTTCATGTATAGATACTTTTTTGACGAAATTCAACACTACTGAGTTATAAGTGATTGAATTTTAATACTTGTCGCCATTTTGCAAAAAATTGACAAAATGGATTTTGCTAACAAACATACACAGGATGCTTAAGAATTCTATACTGTCACAAAAATTGAAATTCAAATATGTATAAATAAGCTCACACTGACCTTAACTATATTGAAAATCTTATGAGCGTATGTATGGTGGGTCGATCGACTCATCACACTAAACGTGTTTTGAAAAAAAAATACTTTTATTTTTTAATTTTTAATTTTTTTTTAAAGTATCGTAAGTATAGTCAAAAGCTCTATTTTGTATCAAAAATTCAAGTCGATTTCTTAAATAGAAGCCTCATACGAGCGTTAACTATATGCAGAGTCGCATAAAAGCTCGTTCGAGGTCTCGGTCAATATATGGTAAGACTCGGTTTTTATTAAAAACAAAATAATTAAAAATTGCTTTTATATGCAAATTAAAATTCCAAACACTTTTTGCATACGACATTTTTCAGTAAGATTTCATTTAGCAAAGTTATGACACTTTGAATTTTTACGATAGCCGCCATTTTGCAAAAAAATTTTATATATTTTTTTTAAACGTAACGTATAGGGGCTGCGCGTTAGTTCTATGCGATACTCAAAATTAAAATTTTAATCTTCTAACCCAGCAGTTAAGAGCGTTAACTCTTCCGAAAGTCTCAAAATGGCTAGTATGGGGGTACGATCGAACTGATACATCGCTTGTTTTCAAGCAAAAATATATATTTTTTATATTTTATTCTGATGAACTTTAGGCTTCTGAACATTTCATGTATAGATACTTTTTTGACTAAATTCAACACTACTGAGTTATAAGTGATTGAATTTTAATACTTGTCGCCATTTTGCAAAAAATTGACAAAATGGATTTTGCTAACAAACATACACAGGACGCTTAAGAATTCTATACTGTCACAAAAATTGAAATTCAAATATGTATAAATAAGCTCACACTGACCTTAACTATATTGAAAATCTTATGAGCGTATGTATGGTGGGTCGATCGACTCATCACACACTAAACGTGTTTTGAAAAAAAAATACTTATATTTTTTAATTTTTAATTTTTTTTTAAAGTATCGTAAGTATAGTCAAAAGCTCTATTTTGTATCAAAAATTCAAGTCGATTTCTTAAATAGAAGCCTCATACGAGCGTTAACTATATGCAGAGTCGCATAAAAGCTCGTTCGAGGTCTCGGTCAATATATGGTAAGACTCGGTTTTTATTAAAAAAAAAATAATTAAAAATTGCTTTTATATGCAAATTAAAATTCCGAACACTTTTTGCATACGACATTTTTCAGTAGGATTTCATTTAGCAAAGTTATGACACTTTGAATTTTAACGATAGCCGCCATTTTGCAAAAAAATTTTATATATTTTTTTTAAACGTAACGTATAGGGGCTGCGCTGTTCTATGCGATACTCAAAATTAAAATTTTAATCTTCGAAACCAAGCAGTTAAGAGCGTTAACTCTTCCGAAAGTCTCAAAATGGCTAGTATGGGGGTACGATCGAACTGATACATCGCTTGTTTTCAAGCAAAAATATATATTTTTTATATTTTATTCTGATGAACTTTAGGCTTCTGAACATTTCATGTATAGATACTTTTTTGACGAAATTCAACACTACTGAGTTATAAGTGATTGAATTTTAATACTTGTCGCCATTTTGCAAAAAATTGACAAAATGGATTTTGCTAACAAACATACACAGGATGCTTAAGAATTCTATACTGTCACAAAAATTGAAATTCAAATATGTATAAATAAGCTCACACTGACCTTAACTATATTGAAAATCTTATGAGCGTATGTATGGTGGGTCGATCGACTCATCACACTAAACGTGTTTTGAAAAAAAAATACTTTTATTTTTTAATTTTTAATTTTTTTTTAAAGTATCGTAAGTATAGTCAAAAGCTCTATTTTGTATCAAAAATTCAAGTCGATTTCTTAAATAGAAGCCTCATACGAGCGTTAACTATATGCAGAGTCGCATAAAAGCTCGTTCGAGGTCTCGGTCAATATATGGTAAGACTAGGTTTTTATTAAAAAAAAAATAATTAAAAATTGCTTTTATATGCAAATTAAAATTCCGAACACTTTTTGCATACGACATTTTTCAGTAGGATTTTATTTAGCAAAGTTATGACACTTTGAATTTTAACGATAGCCGCCATTTTGCAAAAAAAATTTATATATTTTTTTTAAACGTAACGTATAGGGGCTGCGCGTTAGTTCTATGCGATACTCAAAATTAAAATTTTAATCTTCGAAACCAAGCAGTTAAGAGCGTTAACTCTTCCGAAAGTCTCAAAATGGCTAGTATGGGGGTACGATCGAACTGATACATCGCTTGTTTTCAAGCAAAAATATATTTTTTTTATATTTTATTCTGATGAAATTTAGGCTTCTGAACATTTCATGTATAGATACTTTTTTGACGAAATTCAACACTACTGAGTTATAAGTGATTGAATTTTAATACTTGTCGCCATTTTGCAAAAAATTGACAAAATGGATTTTGCTAACAAACATACACAGGATGCTTAAGAATTCTATACTGTCACAAAAATTGAAATTCAAATATGTATAAATAAGCTCACACTGACCTTAACTATATTGAAAATCTTATGAGCGTATGTATGGTGGGTCGATCGACTCATCACACTAAACGTGTTTTGAAAAAAAAATACTTTTATTTTTTAATTTTTAATTTTTTTTTAAAGTATCGTAAGTATAGTCAAAAGCTCTATTTTGTATCAAAAATTCAAGTCGATTTCTTAAATAGAAGCCTCATACGAGCGTTAACTATATGCAGAGTCGCATAAAAGCTCGTTCGAGGTCTCGGTCAATATATGGTAAGACTCGGTTTTTATTAAAAAAAAAATAATTAAAAATTGCTTTTATATGCAAATTAAAATTCCGAACACTTTTTGCATACGACATTTTCCAGTAGGATTTAATTTAGCAAAGGTATGACACTTTGAATTTTGAAGATAACCGCCATTTTGCAAAAAAATTTTATATATTTTTTTTAAACGTAACGTATAGGGGCTGCGCGTTAGTTCTATGCGATACTCAAAATTAAAATTTTAATCTTCGTAACCAAGCAGTTAAGAGCGTTAACTCTTCCGAAAGTCTCAAAATGGCTAGTATGGGGGTACGATCGAACTGATACATCGCTTGTTTTCAAGCAAAAATATATATTTTTTATATTTTATTCTGATGAACTTTAGGCTTCTGAACATTTCATGTCTAGATACTTTTTTGACGAAATTCAACACTACTGAGTTATAAGTGATTGAATTTTATTACTTGTCGCCATTTTGCAAAAAATTGACAAAATGGATTTTGCTAACAAACATACACAGGATGCTTAAGAATTCTATACTGTCACAAAAATTGAAATTCAAATATGTATAAATAAGCTCACACTGACCTTAACTATATTGAAAATCTTATGAGCGTATGTATGGTGGGTCGATCGACTCATCACACTAAACGTGTTTTGAAAAAAAAATACTTTTATTTTTTAATTTTTAATTTTTTTTTAAAGTATCGTAAGTATAGTCAAAAGTTCTATTTGGTATCAAAAATTAAAGTCGATTTCTTAAATAGAAGCCTCATTCGAGCGTTAACTATATGCAGAGTCGCATAAAAGCTCGTTCGAGGTCTCGGTCAATATATGGTAAGACTCGGTTTTTTAAAAAAAAAAATAATTAAAAATTGCTTTTATATGCAAATTAAAATTCCGAACACTTTTTGCATACGACATTTTTCAGTAGGATTTTATTTAGCAAAGTTATGACACTTTGAATTTTAACGATAGCCGCCATTTTGCAAAAAAATTTTATATATTTTTTTTAAACGTAACGTATAGGGGCTGCGCGTTAGTACTATGCGATATTAAAAATTAAAAATTTAATCTTCGAAACCAAGCAGTTAAGAGCGTTAACTCTTCCGAAAGTCTCAAAATGGCTAGTATGGGGGTACGATCGAACTGATACATCGCTTGTTTTCAAGCAAAAATATATATTTTTTATATTTTATTCTGATGAACTTTAGGCTTCTGAACATTTCATGTATAGATACTTTTTTGACGAAATTCAACACTACTGAGTTATAAGTGATTGAATTTTATTACTTGTCGCCATTTTGCAAAAAATTGACAAAATGGATTTTGCTAACAAACATACACAGGATGCTTAAGAATTCTATACTGTCACAAAAATTGAAATTCAAATATGTATAAATAAGCTCACACTGACCTTAACTATATTGAAAATCTTATGAGCGTATGTATGGTGGGTCGATCGACTCATCACACTAAACGTGTTTTGAAAAAAAAATACTTTTATTTTTTAATTTTTAATTTTTTTTATAGTATCGTAAGTATAGTCAAAAGCTCTATTTTGTATCAAAAATTCAAGTCGATTTCTTAAATAGAAGCCTTATACGAGCGTTAACTATATGCAGAGTCGCATAAAAGCTCGTTCGAGGTCTCGGTCAATATATGGTAAGACTCGGTTTTAATAAAAAAAAAAATAATTAAAAATTGTTTTTATATGCAAATTAAAATTCCGAACACTTTTTGCATACGACATTTTTCAGTAGGATTTCATTTAGCAAAGTTATGACACTTTGAATTTTTACGATAGCCGCCATTTTGCAAAAAAATTTTATATATTTTTTTTAAACGTAACGTATAGGGGCTGCGCGTTAGTTCTATGCGATACTCAAAATTAAAATTTTAATCTTCGAAACCAAGCAGTTAAGAGCGTTAACTCTTCCGAAAGTCTCAAAATGGCTAGTATGGGGGTACGATCGAACTGATACATCGCTTGTTTTCAAGCAAAAATATATATTTTTTATATTTTATTCTGATGAACTTTAGGCTTCTGAACATTTCATGTATAGATACTTTTTTGACGAAATTCAACACTACTGAGTTATAAGTGATTGAATTTTAATACTTGTCGCTATTTTGCAAAAAATTGACAAAATGGATTTTGCTAACAAACATACACAGGATGCTTAAGAATTCTATACTGTCACAAAAATTGAAATTCAAATATGTATAAATAAGCTCACACTGACCTTAACTATATTGAAAATCTTATGAGCGTATGTATGGTGGGTCGATCGACTCATCACACTAAACGTGTTTTGAAAAAAAAATACTTTTATTTTTTAATTTTTAATTTTTTTTTAAAGTATCGTAAGTATAGTCAAAAGCTCTATTTTGTATCAAAAATTCAAGTCGATTTCTTAAATAGAAGCCTCATACGAGCGTTAACTATATGCAGAGTCGCATAAAAGCTCGTTCGAGGTCTCGGTCAATATATGGTAAGACTCGGTTTTTATTAAAAACAAAATAATTAAAAATTGCTTTTATATGCAAATTAAAATTCCAAACACTTTTTGCATACGACATTTTTCAGTAAGATTTCATTTAGCAAAGTTATGACACTTTGAATTTTTACGATAGCCGCCATTTTGCAAAAAAATTTTATATATTTTTTTTAAACGTAACGTATAGGGGCTGCGCGTTAGTTCTATGCGATACTCAAAATTAAAATTTTAATCTTCTAACCCAGCAGTTAAGAGCGTTAACTCTTCCGAAAGTCTCAAAATGGCTAGTATGGGGGTACGATCGAACTGATACATCGCTTGTTTTCAAGCAAAAATATATATTTTTTATATTTTATTCTGATGAACTTTAGGCTTCTGAACATTTCATGTATAGATACTTTTTTGACTAAATTCAACACTACTGAGTTATAAGTGATTGAATTTTAATACTTGTCGCCATTTTGCAAAAAATTGACAAAATGGATTTTGCTAACAAACATACACAGGATGCTTAAGAATTCTATACTGTCACAAAAATTGAAATTCAAATATGTATAAATAAGCTCACACTGACCTTAACTATATTGAAAATCTTATGAGCGTATGTATGGTGGGTCGATCGACTCATCACACACTAAACGTGTTTTGAAAAAAAAATACTTATATTTTTTAATTTTTAATTTTTTTTTAAAGTATCGTAAGTATAGTCAAAAGCTCTATTTTGTATCAAAAATTCAAGTCGATTTCTTAAATAGAAGCCTCATACGAGCGTTAACTATATGCAGAGTCGCATAAAAGCTCGTTCGAGGTCTCGGTCAATATATGGTAAGACTCGGTTTTTATTAAAAAAAAAATAATTAAAAATTGCTTTTATATGCAAATTAAAATTCCGAACACTTTTTGCATACGACATTTTTCAGTAGGATTTCATTTAGCAAAGTTATGACACTTTGAATTTTAACGATAGCCGCCATTTTGCAAAAAAATTTTATATATTTTTTTTAAACGTAACGTATAGGGGCTGCGCTGTTCTATGCGATACTCAAAATTAAAATTTTAATCTTCGAAACCAAGCAGTTAAGAGCGTTAACTCTTCCGAAAGTCTCAAAATGGCTAGTATGGGGGTACGATCGAACTGATACATCGCTTGTTTTCAAGCAAAAATATATATTTTTTATATTTTATTCTGATGAACTTTAGGCTTCTGAACATTTCATGTATAGATACTTTTTTGACGAAATTCAACACTACTGAGTTATAAGTGATTGAATTTTAATACTTGTCGCCATTTTGCAAAAAATTGACAAAATGGATTTTGCTAACAAACATACACAGGATGCTTAAGAATTCTATACTGTCACAAAAATTGAAATTCAAATATGTATAAATAAGCTCACACTGACCTTAACTATATTGAAAATCTTATGAGCGTATGTATGGTGGGTCGATCGACTCATCACACTAAACGTGTTTTGAAAAAAAAATACTTTTATTTTTTAATTTTTAATTTTTTTTTAAAGTATCGTAAGTATAGTCAAAAGCTCTATTTTGTATCAAAAATTCAAGTCGATTTCTTAAATAGAAGCCTCATACGAGCGTTAACTATATGCAGAGTCGCATAAAAGCTCGTTCGAGGTCTCGGTCAATATATGGTAAGACTAGGTTTTTATTAAAAAAAAAATAATTAAAAATTGCTTTTATATGCAAATTAAAATTCCGAACACTTTTTGCATACGACATTTTTCAGTAGGATTTTATTTAGCAAAGTTATGACACTTTGAATTTTAACGATAGCCGCCATTTTGCAAAAAAAATTTATATATTTTTTTTAAACGTAACGTATAGGGGCTGCGCGTTAGTTCTATGCGATACTCAAAATTAAAATTTTAATCTTCGAAACCAAGCAGTTAAGAGCGTTAACTCTTCCGAAAGTCTCAAAATGGCTAGTATGGGGGTACGATCGAACTGATACATCGCTTGTTTTCAAGCAAAAATATATTTTTTTTATATTTTATTCTGATGAAATTTAGGCTTCTGAACATTTCATGTATAGATACTTTTTTGACGAAATTCAACACTACTGAGTTATAAGTGATTGAATTTTAATACTTGTCGCCATTTTGCAAAAAATTGACAAAATGGATTTTGCTAACAAACATACACAGGATGCTTAAGAATTCTATACTGTCACAAAAATTGAAATTCAAATATGTATAAATAAGCTCACACTGACCTTAACTATATTGAAAATCTTATGAGCGTATGTATGGTGGGTCGATCGACTCATCACACTAAACGTGTTTTGAAAAAAAAATACTTTTATTTTTTAATTTTTAATTTTTTTTTAAAGTATCGTAAGTATAGTCAAAAGCTCTATTTTGTATCAAAAATTCAAGTCGATTTCTTAAATAGAAGCCTCATACGAGCGTTAACTATATGCAGAGTCGCATAAAAGCTCGTTCGAGGTCTCGGTCAATATATGGTAAGACTCGGTTTTTATTAAAAAAAAAATAATTAAAAATTGCTTTTATATGCAAATTAAAATTCCGAACACTTTTTGCATACGACATTTTCCAGTAGGATTTAATTTAGCAAAGGTATGACACTTTGAATTTTGAAGATAACCGCCATTTTGCAAAAAAATTTTATATATTTTTTTTAAACGTAACGTATAGGGGCTGCGCGTTAGTTCTATGCGATACTCAAAATTAAAATTTTAATCTTCGTAACCAAGCAGTTAAGAGCGTTAACTCTTCCGAAAGTCTCAAAATGGCTAGTATGGGGGTACGATCGAACTGATACATCGCTTGTTTTCAAGCAAAAATATATTTTTTTTATATTTTATTCTGATGAAATTTAGGCTTCTGAACATTTCATGTATAGATACTTTTTTGACGAAATTCAACACTACTGAGTTATAAGTGATTGAATTTTAATACTTGTCGCCATTTTGCAAAAAATTGACAAAATGGATTTTGCTAACAAACATACACAGGATGCTTAAGAATTCTATACTGTCACAAAAATTGAAATTCAAATATGTATAAATAAGCTCACACTGACCTTAACTATATTGAAAATCTTATGAGCGTATGTATGGTGGGTCGATCGACTCATCACACTAAACGTGTTTTGAAAAAAAAATACTTTTATTTTTTAATTTTTAATTTTTTTTTAAAGTATCGTAAGTATAGTCAAAAGTTCTATTTGGTATCAAAAATTAAAGTCGATTTCTTAAATAGAAGCCTCATTCGAGCGTTAACTATATGCAGAGTCGCATAAAAGCTCGTTCGAGGTCTCGGTCAATATATGGTAAGACTCGGTTTTTTAAAAAAAAAAATAATTAAAAATTGCTTTTATATGCAAATTAAAATTCCGAACACTTTTTGCATACGACATTTTTCAGTAGGATTTTATTTAGCAAAGTTATGACACTTTGAATTTTAACGATAGCCGCCATTTTGCAAAAAAATTTTATATATTTTTTTTAAACGTAACGTATAGGGGCTGCGCGTTAGTACTATGCGATATTAAAAATTAAAAATTTAATCTTCGAAACCAAGCAGTTAAGAGCGTTAACTCTTCCGAAAGTCTCAAAATGGCTAGTATGGGGGTACGATCGAACTGATACATCGCTTGTTTTCAAGCAAAAATATATATTTTTTATATTTTATTCTGATGAACTTTAGGCTTCTGAACATTTCATGTATAGATACTTTTTTGACGAAATTCAACACTACTGAGTTATAAGTGATTGAATTTTATTACTTGTCGCCATTTTGCAAAAAATTGACAAAATGGATTTTGCTAACAAACATACACAGGATGCTTAAGAATTCTATACTGTCACAAAAATTGAAATTCAAATATGTATAAATAAGCTCACACTGACCTTAACTATATTGAAAATCTTATGAGCGTATGTATGGTGGGTCGATCGACTCATCACACTAAACGTGTTTTGAAAAAAAAATACTTTTATTTTTTAATTTTTAATTTTTTTTATAGTATCGTAAGTATAGTCAAAAGCTCTATTTTGTATCAAAAATTCAAGTCGATTTCTTAAATAGAAGCCTTATACGAGCGTTAACTATATGCAGAGTCGCATAAAAGCTCGTTCGAGGTCTCGGTCAATATATGGTAAGACTCGGTTTTAATAAAAAAAAAAATAATTAAAAATTGTTTTTATATGCAAATTAAAATTCCGAACACTTTTTGCATACGACATTTTTCAGTAGGATTTCATTTAGCAAAGTTATGACACTTTGAATTTTTACGATAGCCGCCATTTTGCAAAAAAATTTTATATATTTTTTTTAAACGTAACGTATAGGGGCTGCGCGTTAGTTCTATGCGATACTCAAAATTAAAATTTTAATCTTCGAAACCAAGCAGTTAAGAGCGTTAACTCTTCCGAAAGTCTCAAAATGGCTAGTATGGGGGTACGATCGAACTGATACATCGCTTGTTTTCAAGCAAAAATATATATTTTTTATATTTTATTCTGATAAACTTTAGGCTTCTGAACATTTCATGTATAGATACTTTTTTGACGAAATTCAACACTACTGAGTTATAAGTGATTGAATTTTAATACTTGTCGCTATTTTGCAAAAAATTGACAAAATGGATTTTGCTAACAAACATACACAGGATGCTTAAGAATTCTATACTGTCACAAAAATTGAAATTCAAATATGTATAAATAAGCTCACACTGACCTTAACTATATTGAAAATCTTATGAGCGTATGTATGGTGGGTCGATCGACTCATCACACTAAACGTGTTTTGAAAAAAAAATACTTTTATTTTTTAATTTTTAATTTTTTTTTAAAGTATCGTAAGTATAGTCAAAAGCTCTATTTTGTATCAAAAATTCAAGTCGATTTCTTAAATAGAAGCCTCATACGAGCGTTAACTATATGCAGAGTCGCATAAAAGCTCGTTCGAGGTCTCGGTCAATATATGGTAAGACTCGGTTTTTATTAAAAACAAAATAATTAAAAATTGCTTTTATATGCAAATTAAAATTCCAAACACTTTTTGCATACGACATTTTTCAGTAAGATTTCATTTAGCAAAGTTATGACACTTTGAATTTTTACGATAGCCGCCATTTTGCAAAAAAATTTTATATATTTTTTTTAAACGTAACGTATAGGGGCTGCGCGTTAGTTCTATGCGATACTCAAAATTAAAATTTTAATCTTCTAACCCAGCAGTTAAGAGCGTTAACTCTTCCGAAAGTCTCAAAATGGCTAGTATGGGGGTACGATCGAACTGATACATCGCTTGTTTTCAAGCAAAAATATATATTTTTTATATTTTATTCTGATGAACTTTAGGCTTCTGAACATTTCATGTATAGATACTTTTTTGACTAAATTCAACACTACTGAGTTATAAGTGATTGAATTTTAATACTTGTCGCCATTTTGCAAAAAATTGACAAAATGGATTTTGCTAACAAACATACACAGGATGCTTAAGAATTCTATACTGTCACAAAAATTGAAATTCAAATATGTATAAATAAGCTCACACTGACCTTAACTATATTGAAAATCTTATGAGCGTATGTATGGTGGGTCGATCGACTCATCACACACTAAACGTGTTTTGAAAAAAAAATACTTATATTTTTTAATTTTTAATTTTTTTTTAAAGTATCGTAAGTATAGTCAAAAGCTCTATTTTGTATCAAAAATTCAAGTCGATTTCTTAAATAGAAGCCTCATACGAGCGTTAACTATATGCAGAGTCGCATAAAAGCTCGTTCGAGGTCTCGGTCAATATATGGTAAGACTCGGTTTTTATTAAAAAAAAAATAATTAAAAATTGCTTTTATATGCAAATTAAAATTCCGAACACTTTTTGCATACGACATTTTTCAGTAGGATTTCATTTAGCAAAGTTATGACACTTTGAATTTTAACGATAGCCGCCATTTTGCAAAAAAATTTTATATATTTTTTTTAAACGTAACGTATAGGGGCTGCGCTGTTCTATGCGATACTCAAAATTAAAATTTTAATCTTCGAAACCAAGCAGTTAAGAGCGTTAACTCTTCCGAAAGTCTCAAAATGGCTAGTATGGGGGTACGATCGAACTGATACATCGCTTGTTTTCAAGCAAAAATATATATTTTTTATATTTTATTCTGATGAACTTTAGGCTTCTGAACATTTCATGTATAGATACTTTTTTGACGAAATTCAACACTACTGAGTTATAAGTGATTGAATTTTAATACTTGTCGCCATTTTGCAAAAAATTGACAAAATGGATTTTGCTAACAAACATACACAGGATGCTTAAGAATTCTATACTGTCACAAAAATTGAAATTCAAATATGTATAAATAAGCTCACACTGACCTTAACTATATTGAAAATCTTATGAGCGTATGTATGGTGGGTCGATCGACTCATCACACTAAACGTGTTTTGAAAAAAAAATACTTTTATTTTTTAATTTTTAATTTTTTTTTAAAGTATCGTAAGTATAGTCAAAAGCTCTATTTTGTATCAAAAATTCAAGTCGATTTCTTAAATAGAAGCCTCATACGAGCGTTAACTATATGCAGAGTCGCATAAAAGCTCGTTCGAGGTCTCGGTCAATATATGGTAAGACTAGGTTTTTATTAAAAAAAAAATAATTAAAAATTGCTTTTATATGCAAATTAAAATTCCGAACACTTTTTGCATACGACATTTTTCAGTAGGATTTTATTTAGCAAAGTTATGACACTTTGAATTTTAACGATAGCCGCCATTTTGCAAAAAAAATTTATATATTTTTTTTAAACGTAACGTATAGGGGCTGCGCGTTAGTTCTATGCGATACTCAAAATTAAAATTTTAATCTTCGAAACCAAGCAGTTAAGAGCGTTAACTCTTCCGAAAGTCTCAAAATGGCTAGTATGGGGGTACGATCGAACTGATACATCGCTTGTTTTCAAGCAAAAATATATTTTTTTTATATTTTATTCTGATGAAATTTAGGCTTCTGAACATTTCATGTATAGATACTTTTTTGACGAAATTCAACACTACTGAGTTATAAGTGATTGAATTTTAATACTTGTCGCCATTTTGCAAAAAATTGACAAAATGGATTTTGCTAACAAACATACACAGGATGCTTAAGAATTCTATACTGTCACAAAAATTGAAATTCAAATATGTATAAATAAGCTCACACTGACCTTAACTATATTGAAAATCTTATGAGCGTATGTATGGTGGGTCGATCGACTCATCACACTAAACGTGTTTTGAAAAAAAAATACTTTTATTTTTTAATTTTTAATTTTTTTTTAAAGTATCGTAAGTATAGTCAAAAGCTCTATTTTGTATCAAAAATTCAAGTCGATTTCTTAAATAGAAGCCTCATACGAGCGTTAACTATATGCAGAGTCGCATAAAAGCTCGTTCGAGGTCTCGGTCAATATATGGTAAGACTCGGTTTTTATTAAAAAAAAAATAATTAAAAATTGCTTTTATATGCAAATTAAAATTCCGAACACTTTTTGCATACGACATTTTCCAGTAGGATTTAATTTAGCAAAGGTATGACACTTTGAATTTTGAAGATAACCGCCATTTTGCAAAAAAATTTTATATATTTTTTTTAAACGTAACGTATAGGGGCTGCGCGTTAGTTCTATGCGATACTCAAAATTAAAATTTTAATCTTCGTAACCAAGCAGTTAAGAGCGTTAACTCTTCCGAAAGTCTCAAAATGGCTAGTATGGGGGTACGATCGAACTGATACATCGCTTGTTTTCAAGCAAAAATATATATTTTTTATATTTTATTCTGATGAACTTTAGGCTTCTGAACATTTCATGTCTAGATACTTTTTTGACGAAATTCAACACTACTGAGTTATAAGTGATTGAATTTTATTACTTGTCGCCATTTTGCAAAAAATTGACAAAATGGATTTTGCTAACAAACATACACAGGATGCTTAAGAATTCTATACTGTCACAAAAATTGAAATTCAAATATGTATAAATAAGCTCACACTGACCTTAACTATATTGAAAATCTTATGAGCGTATGTATGGTGGGTCGATCGACTCATCACACTAAACGTGTTTTGAAAAAAAAATACTTTTATTTTTTAATTTTTAATTTTTTTTTAAAGTATCGTAAGTATAGTCAAAAGTTCTATTTGGTATCAAAAATTAAAGTCGATTTCTTAAATAGAAGCCTCATTCGAGCGTTAACTATATGCAGAGTCGCATAAAAGCTCGTTCGAGGTCTCGGTCAATATATGGTAAGACTCGGTTTTTTAAAAAAAAAAATAATTAAAAATTGCTTTTATATGCAAATTAAAATTCCGAACACTTTTTGCATACGACATTTTTCAGTAGGATTTTATTTAGCAAAGTTATGACACTTTGAATTTTAACGATAGCCGCCATTTTGCAAAAAAATTTTATATATTTTTTTTAAACGTAACGTATAGGGGCTGCGCGTTAGTACTATGCGATATTAAAAATTAAAAATTTAATCTTCGAAACCAAGCAGTTAAGAGCGTTAACTCTTCCGAAAGTCTCAAAATGGCTAGTATGGGGGTACGATCGAACTGATACATCGCTTGTTTTCAAGCAAAAATATATATTTTTTATATTTTATTCTGATGAACTTTAGGCTTCTGAACATTTCATGTATAGATACTTTTTTGACGAAATTCAACACTACTGAGTTATAAGTGATTGAATTTTATTACTTGTCGCCATTTTGCAAAAAATTGACAAAATGGATTTTGCTAACAAACATACACAGGATGCTTAAGAATTCTATACTGTCACAAAAATTGAAATTCAAATATGTATAAATAAGCTCACACTGACCTTAACTATATTGAAAATCTTATGAGCGTATGTATGGTGGGTCGATCGACTCATCACACTAAACGTGTTTTGAAAAAAAAATACTTTTATTTTTTAATTTTTATTTTTTTTTTAAAGTATCGTAAGTATAGTCAAAAGCTCTATTTTGTATCAAAAATTCAAGTCGATTTCTTAAATAGAAGCCTTATACGAGCGTTAACTATATGCAGAGTCGCATAAAAGCTCGTTCGAGGTCTCGGTCAATATATGGTAAGACTCGGTTTTAATAAAAAAAAAAATAATTAAAAATTGTTTTTATATGCAAATTAAAATTCCGAACACTTTTTGCATACGACATTTTTCAGTAGGATTTCATTTAGCAAAGTTATGACACTTTGAATTTTTACGATAGCCGCCATTTTGCAAAAAAATTTTATATATTTTTTTTAAACGTAACGTATAGGGGCTGCGCGTTAGTTCTATGCGATACTCAAAATTAAAATTTTAATCTTCGAAACCAAGCAGTTAAGAGCGTTAACTCTTCCGAAAGTCTCAAAATGGCTAGTATGGGGGTACGATCGAACTGATACATCGCTTGTTTTCAAGCAAAAATATATATTTTTTATATTTTATTCTGATGAACTTTAGGCTTCTGAACATTTCATGTCTAGATACTTTTTTGACGAAATTCAACACTACTGAGTTATAAGTGATTGAATTTTATTACTTGTCGCCATTTTGCAAAAAATTGACAAAATGGATTTTGCTAACAAACATACACAGGATGCTTAAGAATTCTATACTGTCACAAAAATTGAAATTCAAATATGTATAAATAAGCTCACACTGACCTTAACTATATTGAAAATCTTATGAGCGTATGTATGGTGGGTCGATCGACTCATCACACTAAACGTGTTTTGAAAAAAAAATACTTTTATTTTTTAATTTTTATTTTTTTTTTAAAGTATCGTAAGTATAGTCAAAAGCTCTATTTTGTATCAAAAATTCAAGTCGATTTCTTAAATAGAAGCCTTATACGAGCGTTAACTATATGCAGAGTCGCATAAAAGCTCGTTCGAGGTCTCGGTCAATATATGGTAAGACTCGGTTTTAATAAAAAAAAAAATAATTAAAAATTGTTTTTATATGCAAATTAAAATTCCGAACACTTTTTGCATACGACATTTTTCAGTAGGATTTCATTTAGCAAAGTTATGACACTTTGAATTTTTACGATAGCCGCCATTTTGCAAAAAAATTTTATATATTTTTTTTAAACGTAACGTATAGGGGCTGCGCGTTAGTTCTATGCGATATTAAAAATTAAAATTTTAATCTTCGGAACCAAGCAGTTAAGAGCGTTAACTCTTCCGAAAGTCTCAAAATGGCTAGTATGGGGGTACGATCGAACTGATACATCGCTTGTTTTCAAGCAAAAATATATATTTTTTATATTTTATTCTGATGAACTTTAGGCTTCTGAACATTTCATGTATAGATACTTTTTTGACGAAATTCAACACTACTGAGTTATAAGTGATTGAATTTTATTACTTGTCGCCATTTTGCAAAAAATTGACAAAATGGATTTTGCTAACAAACATACACAGGATGCTTAAGAATTCTATACTGTCACAAAAATTGAAATTCAAATATGTATAAAGAAGCTCACACTGACCTTAACTATATTGAAAATCTTATGAGCGTATGTATGGTGGGTCGATCGACTCATCACACTAAACGTGTTTTGAAAAAAAAATACTTTTATTTTTTAATTTTTAATTTTTTTTTAAAGTATCGTAAGTATAGTCAAAAGCTCTATTTTGTATCAAAAATTCAAGTCGATTTCTTAAATAGAAGCCTCATACGAGCGTTAACTATATGCAGAGTCGCATAAAAGCTCGTTCGAGGTCTCGGTCAATATATGGTAAGACTCGGTTTTTATTAAAAAAAAAATAATTAAAAATTGCTTTTATATGCAAATTAAAATTCCGAACACTTTTTGCATACGACATTTTCCAGTAGGATTTAATTTAGCAAAGGTATGACACTTTAAATTTTGAAGATAGCCGCCATTTTGCAAAAAAATTTTATATATTTTTTTTAAACGTAACGTATAGGGGCTGCGCGTTAGTTCTATGCGATACTCAAAATTAAAATTTTAATCTTCGAAACCAAGCAGTTAAGAGCGTTAACTCTTCCGAAAGTCTCAAAATGGCTAGTATGGGGGTACGATCGAACTGATACATCGCTTGTTTTCAAGCAAAAATATATATTTTTTATATTTTATTCTGATGAACTTTAGGCTTCTGAACATTTCATGTCTAGATACTTTTTTGACGAAATTCAACACTACTGAGTTATAAGTGATTGAATTTTATTACTTGTCGCCATTTTGCAAAAAATTGACAAAATGGATTTTGCTAACAAACATACACAGGATGCTTAAGAATTCTATACTGTCACAAAAATTGAAATTCAAATATGTATAAATAAGCTCACACTGACCTTAACTATATTGAAAATCTTATGAGCGTATGTATGGTGGGTCGATCGACTCATCACACTAAACGTGTTTTGAAAAAAAAATACTTTTATTTTTTAATTTTTAATTTTTTTTTAAAGTATCGTAAGTATAGTCAAAAGTTCTATTTGGTATCAAAAATTCAAGTCGATTTCTTAAATAGAAGCCTCATTCGAGCGTTAACTATATGCAGAGTCGCATAAAAGTTCGTTCGAGGTCTCGGTCAATATATGGTAAGACTCTGTTTTTTAAAAAAAAAAATAATTAAAAATTGCTTTTATATGCAAATTAAAATTCCGAACACTTTTTGCATACGACATTTTTTAGTAGGATTTCATTTAGCAAAGTTATGACACTTTGAATTTTTACGATAGCCGCCATTTTGCAAAAAAATTTTATATATTTTTTTTAAACGTAACGTATAGGGGCTGCGCGTTAGTTCTATGCGATATTAAAAATTAAAATTTTAATCTTCGAAACCAAGCAGTTACGAGCGTTAACTCTTCCGAAAGTCTCAAAATGGCTAGTATGGGGGTACGATCGAACTGATACATCGCTTGTTTTCAAGCAAAAATATATATTTTTTATATTTTATTCTGATGAACTTTAGGCTTCTGAACATTTCATGTATAGATACTTTTTTGACGAAATTCAACACTATTGAGTTATAAGTGATTGAATTTTATTACTTGTCGCCATTTTGCAAAAAATTGACAAAATGGATTTTGCTAACAAACATACACAGGATGCTTAAGAATTCTATACTGTCACAAAAATTGAAATTTAAATATGTATAAATAAGCTCACACTGACCTTAACTATATTGAAAATCTTATGAGCGTATGTATGGTGGGTCGATCGACTCATCACACTAAACGTGTTTTGAAAAAAAAATACTTTTATTTTTTAATTTTTATTTTTTTTTAAAGTATCGTAAGTATAGTCAAAAGCTCTATTTTGTATCAAAAATTCAAGTCGATTTCTTAAATAGAAGCCTCATACGAGCGTTAACTATATGCAGAGTCGCATAAAAGCTCGTTCGAGGTCTCGGTCAATATATGGTAAGACTCGGTTTTAATAAAAAAAAAAAATAATTAAAAATTGTTTTTATATGCAAATTAAAATTCCGAACACTTTTTGCATACAACATTTTTCAGTAGGATTTAATTTAGCAAAGTTATGACACTTTGAATTTTTACGATAGCCGCCATTTTGCAAAAAAATTTTATATATTTTTTTTAAACGTAACGTATAGGGGCTGCGCGTTAGTTCTATGCGATACTCAAAATTAAAATTTTAATCTTCGAAACCAAGCAGTTAAGAGCGTTAACTCTTCCGAAAGTCTCAAAATAGCTAGTATGGGGGTACGATCGAACTGATACATCGCTTGTTTTCAAGCAAAAATATATATTTTTTATATTTTATTCTGATGAACTTTAGGCTTCTGAACATTTCATGTATAGATACTTTTTTGACGAAATTCAACACTACTGAGTTATAAGTGATTGAATTTTATTACTTGTCGCCATTTTGCAAAAAATTGACAAAATGGATTTTGCTAACAAACATACACAGGATGCTTAAGAATTCTATACTGTCACAAAAATTGAAATTCAAATATGTATAAATAAGCTCACACTGACCTTAACTATATTGAAAATCTTATGAGCGTATGTATGGTGGGTCGATCGACTCATCACACTAAACGTGTTTTGAAAAAAAAATACTTTTATTTTTTAATTTTTAATTTTTTTTTAAAGTATCGTAAGTATAGTCAAAAGTTCTATTTGGTATTAAAAATTCAAGTCGATTTCTTAAATAGAAGCCTCATTCGAGCGTTAACTATATGCAGAGTCGCATAAAAGCTCGTTCGAGGTCTCGGTCAATATATGGTAAGACTCGGTTTTTTAAAAAAAAAAATAATTAAAAATTGCTTTTATATGCAAATTAAAATTCCGAACACTTTTTGCATACGACATTTTTTAGTAGGATTTTATTTAGCAAAGTTATGACACTTTGAATTTTTACGATAGCCGCCATTTTGCAAAAAAATTTTATATATTTTTTTTAAACGTAACGTATAGGGGCTGCGCGTTAGTTCTATGCGATACTCAAAATTAAAATTTTAATCTTCGAAACCAAGCAGTTAAGAGCGTTAACTCTTCCGAAAGTCTCAAAATGGCTAGTATGGGGGTACGATCGAACTGATACATCGCTTGTTTTCAAGCAAAAATATATATTTTTTATATTTTATTCTGATGAACTTTAGGCTTCTGAACATTTCATGTATAGATACTTTTTTGACGAAATTCAACACTACTGAGTTATAAGTGATTGAATTTTATTACTTGTCGCCATTTTGCAAAAAATTGACAAAATGGATTTTGCTAACAAACATACACAGGATGCTTAAGAATTCTATACTGTCACAAAAATTGAAATTCAAATATGTATAAATAAGCTCACACTGACCTTAACTATATTGAAAATCTTATGAGCGTATGTATGGTGGGTCGATCGACTCATCACACTAAACGTGTTTTGAAAAAAAAATACTTTTATTTTTTAATTTTTAATTTTTTTTTAAAGTATCGTAAGTATAGTCAAAAGTTCTATTTGGTATCAAAAATTCAAGTTAATTTCTTAAATAGAAGCCTCATACGAGCGTTAACTATATGCAGAGTCGCATAAAAGCTCGTTCGAGGTCTCGGTCAATATATAGTAAGACTCGGTTTTTAAAAAAAAAAAATAATTAAAAATTGCTTTTATATGCAAATTAAAATTCCGAACACTTTTTGCATACGACATTTTTTAGTAGGATTTTATTTAGCAAAGTTATAACACTTTGAATTTTTACGATAGCCGCCATTTTGCAAAAAAATTTTATATATTTTTTTTAAACGTAACGTATAGGGGCTGCGCGTTAGTTCTATGCGATACTCAAAATTAAAATTTTAATCTTCGAAACCAAGCAGTTAAGAGCGTTAACTCTTCCGAAAGTCTCAAAATGGCTAGTATGGGGGTACGATCGAACTGATACATCGCTTGTTTTTAAGCAAAAATATATATTTTTTATATTTTATTCTGCTGAACTTTAGGCTTCTGAACATTTCATGTATAGATACTTTTTTGACGAAATTCAACACTACTGAGTTATAAGTGATTGAATTTTAATACTTGTCGCCATTTTGCAAAAAATTGACAAAATGGATTTTGCTAACAAACATACACAGGTTGCTTAAGAATTCTATACTGTCACAAAAATTGAAATTCAAATATGTATAAATAAGCTCACACTGACCTTAACTATATTGAAAATCTTATGAGCGTATGTATGGTGGGTCGATCGACTCATCACACTAAACGTGTTTTGAAAAAAAAATACTTTTATTTTTTAATTTTTAATTTTTTTTTAAAGTATCGTAAGTATAGTCAAAAGCTCTATTTTGTATCAAAAATTCAAGTCGATTTCTTAAATAGAAGCCTCATACGAGCGTTAACTATATGCAGAGTCGCATAAAAGCTCGTTCGAGGTCTCGGTCAATATATGGTAAGACTCGGTTTTTATTAAAAAAAAATAATTAAAAATTGCTTTTATATGCAAATTAAAATTTCGAACACTTTTTGCATACGACATTTTTCAGTAGGATTTCATTTAGCAAAGTTATGACACTTTGAATTTTTACGATAGCCGCGATTTTGCAAAAAAATTTTATATATTTTTTTTAAACGTAACGTATAGGGGCTGCGCGTTAGTTCTATGCGATACTCAAAATTAAAATTTTAATCTTCAAAACCAAGCAGTTAAGAGCGTTAACTCTTCCGAAAGTCTCAAAATGGCTAGTATGGGGGTACGATCGAACTGATACATCGCTTGTTTTCAAGCAAAAATATATATTTTTTATATTTTATTCTGATGAACTTTAGGCTTTTGAACATTTCATGTATAGATACTTTTTTGACGAAATTCAACACTACTGAGTTATAAGTGATTGAATTTTAATACTTGTCGCCATTTCGCAAAAAATTGACAAAATGGATTTTGCTAACAAACATACACAGGATGCTTAAGAATTCTATACTGTCACAAAAATTGAAATTCAAATATGTATAAATAAGCTCACACTGACCTTAACTATATTGAAAATCTTATGAGCGTATGTATGGTGGGTCGATCGACTCATCACACTAAACGTGTTTTGAAAAAAAAATACTTTTATTTTTTAATTTTTAATTTTTTTTTAAAGTATCGTAAGTATAGTCAAAAGCTCTATTTTGTATCAAAAATTCAAGTCGATTTCTTAAATAGAAGCCTCATACGAGCGTTAACTATATGCAGAGTCGCATAAAAGCTCGTTCGAGGTCTCGGTCAATATATGGTAAGACTCGGTTTTTATTAAAAAAAAAATAATTAAAAATTGCTTTTATATGCAAATTAAAATTCCGAACACTTTTTGCATACGACATTTTTCAGAAGGATTTCATTTAGCAAAGTTATGACACTTTGAATTTTTACGATAGCCGCCATTTTGCAAAAAAATTTTATATATTTTTTTTAAACGTAACGTATAGGGGCTGCGCGTTAGTTCTATGCGATACTCAAAATTAAAATTTTAATCTTCGAAACCAAGCAGTTAAGAGCGTTAACTCTTCTGAAAGTCTCAAAATGGCTAGTATGGGGGTACGATCGAACTGATACATCGCTTGTTTTCAAGCAAAAATATATATTTTTTATATTTTATTCTGATGAACTTTAGGCTTCTGAACATTTCATGTATAGATACTTTTTTGACCAACTTCAACACTACTGAGTTATAAGTGATTGAATTTTAATACTTGTCGCCATTTTGCAAAAAATTGACAAAATGGATTTTGCTAACAAACATACACAGGATGCTTAAGAATTCTATACTGTCACAAAAATTGAAATTCAAATATGTATAAATAAGCTCACACTGACCTTAACTATATTGAAAATCTTATGAGCGTATGTATGGTGGGTCGATCGACTCATCACACTAAACGTGTTTTGAAAAAAAAATACTTTTATTTTTTAATTTTTAATTTTTTTAAAAGTATCGTAAGTATAGGCAAAAGTTCTATTTGGTAACAAAAATTCAAGTCGATTTCTTAAATAGAAGCCTCATACGAGCGTTAACTATATGCAGAGTCGCATAAAAGCTCGTTCGAGGTCTCGGTCAATATATGGTAAGACTAGGTTTTTAATAAAAAAAAAATAATTAAAAATTGCTTTTATATGCAAATTAAAATTCTGAACACTTTTTGCATACGACATTTTTCAGTAGGATTTCATTTAGCAAAGTTATGACACTTTAAATTTTTACGATAGATGCCATTTTGCAAAAAAATTTTATATATTTTTTTTAAACGTAACGTATAGGGGCTGCGCGTTAGTTCTATGCGATACTCAAAATTAAAATTTTAATCTTCGAAACCAAGCAGTTAAGAGCGTTAACTCTTCCGAAAGTCTCAAAATGGCTAGTATGGGGGTACGATCGAACTGATACATCGCTTGTTTTCAAGCAAAAATATATATTTTTTATATTTTATTCTGATGAACTTTAGGCTTCTGAACATTTCATGTATAGATACTTTTTTGACGAAATTCAACACTACTGAGTTATAAGTGATTGAATTTTAATACTTGTCGCCATTTTGCAAAAAATTGACAAAATGGATTTTGCTAACAAACATACACAGGATGCTTAAGAATTCTATACTGTCACAAAAATTGAAATTCAAATATGTATAAATAAGCTCACACTGACCTTAACTATATTGAAAATCTTATGAGCGTATGTATGGTGGGTCGATCGACTCATCACACTAAACGTGTTTTGAAAAAAAAATACTTTTATTTTTTAATTTTTAATTTTTTTTTAAAGTATCGTAAGTATAGTCAAAAGCTCTATTTTGTATCAAAAATTCAAGTCGATTTCTTAAATAGAAGCCTCATACGAGCGTTAACTATATGCAGAGTCGCATAAAAGCTCGTTCGAGGTCTCGGTCAATATATGGTAAGACTCGGTTTTTATTAAAAACAAAATAATTAAAAATTGCTTTTATATGCAAATTAAAATTTCAAACACTTTTTGCATACGACATTTTTCAGTAAGATTTCATTTAGCAAAGTTATGACACTTTGAATTTTTACGATAGCCGCCATTTTGCAAAAAAATTTTATATATTTTTTTTAAACGTAACGTATAGGGGCTGCGCGTTAGTTCTATGCGATACTCAAAATTAAAATTTTAATCTTCGAAACCAAGCAGTTAAGAGCGTTAACTCTTCCGAAAGTCTCAAAATGGCTAGTATGGGGGTACGATCGAACTGATACATCGCTTGTTTTCAAGCAAAAATATATATTTTTTATATTTTATTCTGATGAACTTTAGGCTTCTGAACATTTCATGTATAGATACTTTTTTGACGAAATTCAACACTACTGAGTTATAAGTGATTGAATTTTAATACTTGTCGCCATTTTGCAAAAAATTGACAAAATGGATTTTGCTAACAAACATACACAGGATGCTTAAGAATTCTATACTGTCACAAAAATTGAAATTCAAATATGTATAAATAAGCTCACACTGACCTTAACTATATTGAAAATCTTATGAGCGTATGTATGGTGGGTCGATCGACTCATCACACTAAACGTGTTTTGAAAAAAAAATACTTTTATTTTTTAATTTTTAATTTTTTTTCAAAGTATCGTAAGTATAGTCAAAAGCTCTATTTTGTATCAAAAATTAAAGTCGATTTCTTAAATAGAAGCCTCATACGAGCGTTAACTATATGCAGAGTCGCATAAAAGCTCGTTCGAGGTCTCGGTCAATATATGGTAAGACTCGGTTTTTATTAAAAAAAAAATAATTAAAAATTGCTTTTATATGCAAATTAAAATTCCGAACACTTTTTGCATACGACATTTTTCAGTAGAATTTCACTTAGCAAAGTTATGACACTTTGAATTTTTACGATAGCCGCCATTTTGCAAAAAAATTTTATATATTTTTTTTAAACGTAACGTATAGGGGCTGCGCGTTAGTTCTATGCGATACTCAAAATTAAAATTTTAATCTTTGAAACCAAGCAGTTAAGAGCGTTAACTCTTTCGAAAGTCTCAAAATGGCTAGTATGGGGGTACGATCGAACTGATACATCGCTTGTTTTCAAGCAAAAATATATATTTTTTATATTTTATTCTGATGAACTTTAGGCTTCTGAACATTTCATGCATAGATACTTTTTTGACGAAATTCAACACTACTGAGTTATAAGTGATTGAATTTTAATACTTGTCGCCATTTTGCAAAAAATTGACAAAATGGATTTTGCTAACAAACATACACAGGATGCTTAAGAATTCTATACTGTCACAAAAATTGAAATTCAAATATGTATAAATAAGCTCACACTGACCTTAACTATATTGAAAATCTTATGAGCGTATGTATGGTGGGTCGATCGACTCATCACACTAAACGTGTTTTGAAAAAAAAATACTTTTATTTTTTAATTTTTAATTTTTTTTTAAAGTATCGTAAGTATAGTCAAAAGCTCTATTTTGTATCAAAAATTCAAGTCGATTTCTTAAATAGAAGCCTCATACGAGCGTTAACTATACGCAGAGTCGCATAAAAGCTCGTTCGAGGTCTCGGTCAATATATGGTAAGACTCGGTTTTTATTAAAAAAAAATAATTAAAAATTGCTTTTATATGCAAATTAAAATTCCGAACACTTTTTGCATACAACATTTTTCAGTAGGATTTTATTTAGCAAAGTTATGACACTTTGAATTTTTACGATAGCCGCCATTTTGCAAAAAAATTTTATATATTTTTTTTAAACGTAACGTATAGGGGCTGCGCGTTAGTTCTATGCGATACTCAAAATTAAAATTTTAATCTTCGAAACCAAGCAGTTAAGAGCGTTAACTCTTCCGAAAGTCTCAAAATGGCTAGTATGGGGGTACGATCGAACTGATACATCGCTTGTTTTTAAGCAAAAATATATATTTTTTATATTTTATTCTGCTGAACTTTAGGCTTCTGAACATTTCATGTATAGATACTTTTTTGACGAAATTCAACACTACTGAGTTATAAGTGATTGAATTTTAATACTTGTCGCCATTTCGCAAAAAATTGACAAAATGGATTTTGCTAACAAACATACACAGGTTGCTTAAGAATTCTATACTGTCACAAAAATTGAAATTCAAATATGTATAAATAAGCTCACACTGACCTTAACTATATTGAAAATCTTATGAGCGTATGTATGGTGGGTCGATCGACTCATCACACTAAACGTGTTTTGAAAAAAAAATACTTTTATTTTTTAATTTTTAATTTTTTTTTAAAGTATCGTAAGTATAGTCAAAAGCTCTATTTTGTATCAAAAATTCAAGTCGATTTCTTAAATAGAAGCCTCATACGAGCGTTAACTATATGCAGAGTCGCATAAAAGCTCGTTCGAGGTCTCGGTCAATATATGGTAAGACTCGGTTTTTATTAAAAAAAAAATAATTAAAAATTGCTTTTATATGCAAATTAAAATTTCGAACACTTTTTGCATACGACATTTTTCAGTAGGATTTCATTTAGCAAAGTTATGACACTTTGAATTTTTACGATAGCCGCGATTTTGCAAAAAAATTTTATATATTTTTTTTAAACGTAACGTATAGGGGCTGCGCGTTAGTTCTATGCGATACTCAAAATTAAAATTTTAATCTTCAAAACCAAGCAGTTAAGAGCGTTAACTCTTCCGAAAGTCTCAAAATGGCTAGTATGGGGGTACGATCGAACTGATACATCGCTTGTTTTCAAGCAAAAATATATATTTTTTATATTTTATTCTGATGAACTTTAGGCTTTTGAACATTTCATGTATAGATACTTTTTTGACGAAATTCAACACTACTGAGTTATAAGTGATTGAATTTTAATACTTGTCGCCATTTCGCAAAAAATTGACAAAATGGATTTTGCTAACAAACATACACAGGATGCTTAAGAATTCTATACTGTCACAAAAATTGAAATTCAAATATGTATAAATAAGCTCACACTGACCTTAACTATATTGAAAATCTTATGAGCGTATGTATGGTGGGTCGATCGACTCATCACACTAAACGTGTTTTGAAAAAAAAATACTTTTATTTTTTAATTTTTAATTTTTTTTTAAAGTATCGTAAGTATAGTCAAAAGCTCTATTTTGTATCAAAAATTCAAGTCGATTTCTTAAATAGAAGCCTCATACGAGCGTTAACTATATGCAGAGTCGCATAAAAGCTCGTTCGAGGTCTCGGTCAATATATGGTAAGACTCGGTTTTTATTAAAAAAAAAATAATTAAAAATTGCTTTTATATGCAAATTAAAATTCCGAACACTTTTTGCATACGACATTTTTCAGAAGGATTTCATTTAGCAAAGTTATGACACTTTGAATTTTTACGATAGCCGCCATTTTGCAAAAAAATTTTATATATTTTTTTTAAACGTAACGTATAGGGGCTGCGCGTTAGTTCTATGCGATACTCAAAATTAAAATTTTAATCTTCGAAACCAAGCAGTTAAGAGCGTTAACTCTTCTGAAAGTCTCAAAATGGCTAGTATGGGGGTACGATCGAACTGATACATCGCTTGTTTTCAAGCAAAAATATATATTTTTTATATTTTATTCTGATGAACTTTAGGCTTCTGAACATTTCATGTATAGATACTTTTTTGACCAACTTCAACACTACTGAGTTATAAGTGATTGAATTTTAATACTTGTCGCCATTTTGCAAAAAATTGACAAAATGGATTTTGCTAACAAACATACACAGGATGCTTAAGAATTCTATACTGTCACAAAAATTGAAATTCAAATATGTATAAATAAGCTCACACTGACCTTAACTATATTGAAAATCTTATGAGCGTATGTATGGTGGGTCGATCGACTCATCACACTAAACGTGTTTTGAAAAAAAAATACTTTTATTTTTTAATTTTTAATTTTTTTAAAAGTATCGTAAGTATAGGCAAAAGTTCTATTTGGTAACAAAAATTCAAGTCGATTTCTTAAATAGAAGCCTCATACGAGCGTTAACTATATGCAGAGTCGCATAAAAGCTCGTTCGAGGTCTCGGTCAATATATGGTAAGACTAGGTTTTTAATAAAAAAAAAATAATTAAAAATTGCTTTTATATGCAAATTAAAATTCTGAACACTTTTTGCATACGACATTTTTCAGTAGGATTTCATTTAGCAAAGTTATGACACTTTAAATTTTTACGATAGATGCCATTTTGCAAAAAAATTTTATATATTTTTTTTAAACGTAACGTATAGGGGCTGCGCGTTAGTTCTATGCGATACTCAAAATTAAAATTTTAATCTTCGAAACCAAGCAGTTAAGAGCGTTAACTCTTCCGAAAGTCTCAAAATGGCTAGTATGGGGGTACGATCGAACTGATACATCGCTTGTTTTCAAGCAAAAATATATATTTTTTATATTTTATTCTGATGAACTTTAGGCTTCTGAACATTTCATGTATAGATACTTTTTTGACGAAATTCAACACTACTGAGTTATAAGTGATTGAATTTTAATACTTGTCGCCATTTTGCAAAAAATTGACAAAATGGATTTTGCTAACAAACATACACAGGATGCTTAAGAATTCTATACTGTCACAAAAATTGAAATTCAAATATGTATAAATAAGCTCACACTGACCTTAACTATATTGAAAATCTTATGAGCGTATGTATGGTGGGTCGATCGACTCATCACACTAAACGTGTTTTGAAAAAAAAATACTTTTATTTTTTAATTTTTAATTTTTTTTTAAAGTATCGTAAGTATAGTCAAAAGCTCTATTTTGTATCAAAAATTCAAGTCGATTTCTTAAATAGAAGCCTCATACGAGCGTTAACTATATGCAGAGTCGCATAAAAGCTCGTTCGAGGTCTCGGTCAATATATGGTAAGACTCGGTTTTTATTAAAAACAAAATAATTAAAAATTGCTTTTATATGCAAATTAAAATTTCAAACACTTTTTGCATACGACATTTTTCAGTAAGATTTCATTTAGCAAAGTTATGACACTTTGAATTTTTACGATAGCCGCCATTTTGCAAAAAAATTTTATATATTTTTTTTAAACGTAACGTATAGGGGCTGCGCGTTAGTTCTATGCGATACTCAAAATTAAAATTTTAATCTTCGAAACCAAGCAGTTAAGAGCGTTAACTCTTCCGAAAGTCTCAAAATGGCTAGTATGGGGGTACGATCGAACTGATACATCGCTTGTTTTCAAGCAAAAATATATATTTTTTATATTTTATTCTGATGAACTTTAGGCTTCTGAACATTTCATGTATAGATACTTTTTTGACGAAATTCAACACTACTGAGTTATAAGTGATTGAATTTTAATACTTGTCGCCATTTTGCAAAAAATTGACAAAATGGATTTTGCTAACAAACATACACAGGATGCTTAAGAATTCTATACTGTCACAAAAATTGAAATTCAAATATGTATAAATAAGCTCACACTGACCTTAACTATATTGAAAATCTTATGAGCGTATGTATGGTGGGTCGATCGACTCATCACACTAAACGTGTTTTGAAAAAAAAATACTTTTATTTTTTAATTTTTAATTTTTTTTCAAAGTATCGTAAGTATAGTCAAAAGCTCTATTTTGTATCAAAAATTAAAGTCGATTTCTTAAATAGAAGCCTCATACGAGCGTTAACTATATGCAGAGTCGCATAAAAGCTCGTTCGAGGTCTCGGTCAATATATGGTAAGACTCGGTTTTTATTAAAAAAAAAATAATTAAAAATTGCTTTTATATGCAAATTAAAATTCCGAACACTTTTTGCATACGACATTTTTCAGTAGAATTTCACTTAGCAAAGTTATGACACTTTGAATTTTTACGATAGCCGCCATTTTGCAAAAAAATTTTATATATTTTTTTTAAACGTAACGTATAGGGGCTGCGCGTTAGTTCTATGCGATACTCAAAATTAAAATTTTAATCTTTGAAACCAAGCAGTTAAGAGCGTTAACTCTTTCGAAAGTCTCAAAATGGCTAGTATGGGGGTACGATCGAACTGATACATCGCTTGTTTTCAAGCAAAAATATATATTTTTTATATTTTATTCTGATGAACTTTAGGCTTCTGAACATTTCATGCATAGATACTTTTTTGACGAAATTCAACACTACTGAGTTATAAGTGATTGAATTTTAATACTTGTCGCCATTTTGCAAAAAATTGACAAAATGGATTTTGCTAACAAACATACACAGGATGCTTAAGAATTCTATACTGTCACAAAAATTGAAATTCAAATATGTATAAATAAGCTCACACTGACCTTAACTATATTGAAAATCTTATGAGCGTATGTATGGTGGGTCGATCGACTCATCACACTAAACGTGTTTTGAAAAAAAAATACTTTTATTTTTTAATTTTTAATTTTTTTTTAAAGTATCGTAAGTATAGTCAAAAGCTCTATTTTGTATCAAAAATTCAAGTCGATTTCTTAAATAGAAGCCTCATACGAGCGTTAACTATATGCAGAGTCGCATAAAAGCTCGTTCGAGGTCTCGGTCAATATATGGTAAGACTCGGTTTTTATTAAAAAAAAAATAATTAAAAATTGCTTTTATATGCAAATTAAAATTTCGAACACTTTTTGCATACGACATTTTTCAGTAGGATTTCATTTAGCAAAGTTATGACACTTTGAATTTTTACGATAGCCGCGATTTTGCAAAAAAATTTTATATATTTTTTTTAAACGTAACGTATAGGGGCTGCGCGTTAGTTCTATGCGATACTCAAAATTAAAATTTTAATCTTCAAAACCAAGCAGTTAAGAGCGTTAACTCTTCCGAAAGTCTCAAAATGGCTAGTATGGGGGTACGATCGAACTGATACATCGCTTGTTTTCAAGCAAAAATATATATTTTTTATATTTTATTCTGATGAACTTTAGGCTTTTGAACATTTCATGTATAGATACTTTTTTGACGAAATTCAACACTACTGAGTTATAAGTGATTGAATTTTAATACTTGTCGCCATTTCGCAAAAAATTGACAAAATGGATTTTGCTAACAAACATACACAGGATGCTTAAGAATTCTATACTGTCACAAAAATTGAAATTCAAATATGTATAAATAAGCTCACACTGACCTTAACTATATTGAAAATCTTATGAGCGTATGTATGGTGGGTCGATCGACTCATCACACTAAACGTGTTTTGAAAAAAAAATACTTTTATTTTTTAATTTTTAATTTTTTTTTAAAGTATCGTAAGTATAGTCAAAAGCTCTATTTTGTATCAAAAATTCAAGTCGATTTCTTAAATAGAAGCCTCATACGAGCGTTAACTATATGCAGAGTCGCATAAAAGCTCGTTCGAGGTCTCGGTCAATATATGGTAAGACTCGGTTTTTATTAAAAAAAAAATAATTAAAAATTGCTTTTATATGCAAATTAAAATTCCGAACACTTTTTGCATACGACATTTTTCAGTAGAATTTCACTTAGCAAAGTTATGACACTTTGAATTTTTACGATAGCCGCCATTTTGCAAAAAAATTTTATATATTTTTTTTAAACGTAACGTATAGGGGCTGCGCGTTAGTTCTATGCGATACTCAAAATTAAAATTTTAATCTTTGAAACCAAGCAGTTAAGAGCGTTAACTCTTTCGAAAGTCTCAAAATGGCTAGTATGGGGGTACGATCGAACTGATACATCGCTTGTTTTCAAGCAAAAATATATATTTTTTATATTTTATTCTGATGAACTTTAGGCTTCTGAACATTTCATGCATAGATACTTTTTTGACGAAATTCAACACTACTGAGTTATAAGTGATTGAATTTTAATACTTGTCGCCATTTTGCAAAAAATTGACAAAATGGATTTTGCTAACAAACATACACAGGATGCTTAAGAATTCTATACTGTCACAAAAATTGAAATTCAAATATGTATAAATAAGCTCACACTGACCTTAACTATATTGAAAATCTTATGAGCGTATGTATGGTGGGTCGATCGACTCATCACACTAAACGTGTTTTGAAAAAAAAATACTTTTATTTTTTAATTTTTAATTTTTTTTTAAAGTATCGTAAGTATAGTCAAAAGCTCTATTTTGTATCAAAAATTCAAGTCGATTTCTTAAATAGAAGCCTCATACGAGCGTTAACTATATGCAGAGTCGCATAAAAGCTCGTTCGAGGTCTCGGTCAATATATGGTAAGACTCGGTTTTTATTAAAAACAAAATAATTAAAAATTGCTTTTATATGCAAATTAAAATTTCAAACACTTTTTGCATACGACATTTTTCAGTAAGATTTCATTTAGCAAAGTTATGACACTTTGAATTTTTACGATAGCCGCCATTTTGCAAAAAAATTTTATATATTTTTTTTAAACGTAACGTATAGGGGCTGCGCGTTAGTTCTATGCGATACTCAAAATTAAAATTTTAATCTTCGAAACCAAGCAGTTAAGAGCGTTAACTCTTCCGAAAGTCTCAAAATGGCTAGTATGGGGGTACGATCGAACTGATACATCGCTTGTTTTCAAGCAAAAATATATATTTTTTATATTTTATTCTGATGAACTTTAGGCTTCTGAACATTTCATGTATAGATACTTTTTTGACGAAATTTAACACTACTGAGTTATAAGTGATTGAATTTTAATACTTGTCGCCATTTTGCAAAAAATTGACAAAATGGATTTTGCTAACAAACATACACAGGATGCTTAAGAATTCTATACTGTCACAAAAATTGAAATTCAAATATGTATAAATAAGCTCACACTGACCTTAACTATATTGAAAATCTTATGAGCGTATGTATGGTGGGTCGATCGACTCATCACACTAAACGTGTTTTGAAAAAAAAATACTTTTATTTTTTAATTTTTAATTTTTTTTCAAAGTATCGTAAGTATAGTCAAAAGCTCTATTTTGTATCAAAAATTAAAGTCGATTTCTTAAATAGAAGCCTCATACGAGCGTTAACTATATGCAGAGTCGCATAAAAGCTCGTTCGAGGTCTCGGTCAATATATGGTAAGACTCGGTTTTTATTAAAAAAAAAATAATTAAAAATTGCTTTTATATGCAAATTAAAATTCCGAACACTTTTTGCATACGACATTTTTCAGTAGAATTTCACTTAGCAAAGTTATGACACTTTGAATTTTTACGATAGCCGCCATTTTGCAAAAAAATTTTATATATTTTTTTTAAACGTAACGTATAGGGGCTGCGCGTTAGTTCTATGCGATACTCAAAATTAAAATTTTAATCTTCAAAACCAAGCAGTTAAGAGCGTTAACTCTTCCGAAAGTCTCAAAATGGCTAGTATGGGGGTACGATCGAACTGATACATCGCTTGTTTTCAAGCAAAAATATATATTTTTTATATTTTATTCTGATGAACTTTAGGCTTTTGAACATTTCATGTATAGATACTTTTTTGACGAAATTCAACACTACTGAGTTATAAGTGATTGAATTTTAATACTTGTCGCCATTTCGCAAAAAATTGACAAAATGGATTTTGCTAACAAACATACACAGGATGCTTAAGAATTCTATACTGTCACAAAAATTGAAATTCAAATATGTATAAATAAGCTCACACTGACCTTAACTATATTGAAAATCTTATGAGCGTATGTATGGTGGGTCGATCGACTCATCACACTAAACGTGTTTTGAAAAAAAAATACTTTTATTTTTTAATTTTTAATTTTTTTTTAAAGTATCGTAAGTATAGTCAAAAGCTCTATTTTGTATCAAAAATTCAAGTCGATTTCTTAAATAGAAGCCTCATACGAGCGTTAACTATATGCAGAGTCGCATAAAAGCTCGTTCGAGGTCTCGGTCAATATATGGTAAGACTCGGTTTTTATTAAAAAAAAAATAATTAAAAATTGCTTTTATATGCAAATTAAAATTCCGAACACTTTTTGCATACGACATTTTTCAGAAGGATTTCATTTAGCAAAGTTATGACACTTTGAATTTTTACGATAGCCGCCATTTTGCAAAAAAATTTTATATATTTTTTTTAAACGTAACGTATAGGGGCTGCGCGTTAGTTCTATGCGATACTCAAAATTAAAATTTTAATCTTCGAAACCAAGCAGTTAAGAGCGTTAACTCTTCTGAAAGTCTCAAAATGGCTAGTATGGGGGTACGATCGAACTGATACATCGCTTGTTTTCAAGCAAAAATATATATTTTTTATATTTTATTCTGATGAACTTTAGGCTTCTGAACATTTCATGTATAGATACTTTTTTGACCAACTTCAACACTACTGAGTTATAAGTGATTGAATTTTAATACTTGTCGCCATTTTGCAAAAAATTGACAAAATGGATTTTGCTAACAAACATACACAGGATGCTTAAGAATTCTATACTGTCACAAAAATTGAAATTCAAATATGTATAAATAAGCTCACACTGACCTTAACTATATTGAAAATCTTATGAGCGTATGTATGGTGGGTCGATCGACTCATCACACTAAACGTGTTTTGAAAAAAAAATACTTTTATTTTTTAATTTTTAATTTTTTTTTAAAGTATCGTAAGTATAGTCAAAAGCTCTATTTTGTATCAAAAATTCAAGTCGATTTCTTAAATAGAAGCCTCATACGAGCGTTAACTATATGCAGAGTCGCATAAAAGCTCGTTCGAGGTCTCGGTCAATATATGGTAAGACTAGGTTTTTAATAAAAAAAAAATAATTAAAAATTGCTTTTATATGCAAATTAAAATTCTGAACACTTTTTGCATACGACATTTTTCAGTAGGATTTCATTTAGCAAAGTTATGACACTTTAAATTTTTACGATAGATGCCATTTTGCAAAAAAATTTTATATATTTTTTTTAAACGTAACGTATAGGGGCTGCGCGTTAGTTCTATGCGATACTCAAAATTAAAATTTTAATCTTCGAAACCAAGCAGTTAAGAGCGTTAACTCTTCCGAAAGTCTCAAAATGGCTAGTATGGGGGTACGATCGAACTGATACATCGCTTGTTTTCAAGCAAAAATATATATTTTTTATATTTTATTCTGATGAACTTTAGGCTTCTGAACATTTCATGTATAGATACTTTTTTGACGAAATTCAACACTACTGAGTTATAAGTGATTGAATTTTAATACTTGTCGCCATTTTGCAAAAAATTGACAAAATGGATTTTGCTAACAAACATACACAGGATGCTTAAGAATTCTATACTGTCACAAAAATTGAAATTCAAATATGTATAAATAAGCTCACACTGACCTTAACTATATTGAAAATCTTATGAGCGTATGTATGGTGGGTCGATCGACTCATCACACTAAACGTGTTTTGAAAAAAAAATACTTTTATTTTTTAATTTTTAATTTTTTTTTAAAGTATCGTAAGTATAGTCAAAAGCTCTATTTTGTATCAAAAATTCAAGTCGATTTCTTAAATAGAAGCCTCATACGAGCGTTAACTATATGCAGAGTCGCATAAAAGCTCGTTCGAGGTCTCGGTCAATATATGGTAAGACTCGGTTTTTATTAAAAACAAAATAATTAAAAATTGCTTTTATATGCAAATTAAAATTTCAAACACTTTTTGCATACGACATTTTTCAGTAAGATTTCATTTAGCAAAGTTATGACACTTTGAATTTTTACGATAGCCGCCATTTTGCAAAAAAATTTTATATATTTTTTTTAAACGTAACGTATAGGGGCTGCGCGTTAGTTCTATGCGATACTCAAAATTAAAATTTTAATCTTCGAAACCAAGCAGTTAAGAGCGTTAACTCTTCCGAAAGTCTCAAAATGGCTAGTATGGGGGTACGATCGAACTGATACATCGCTTGTTTTCAAGCAAAAATATATATTTTTTATATTTTATTCTGATGAACTTTAGGCTTCTGAACATTTCATGTATAGATACTTTTTTGACGAAATTTAACACTACTGAGTTATAAGTGATTGAATTTTAATACTTGTCGCCATTTTGCAAAAAATTGACAAAATGGATTTTGCTAACAAACATACACAGGATGCTTAAGAATTCTATACTGTCACAAAAATTGAAATTCAAATATGTATAAATAAGCTCACACTGACCTTAACTATATTGAAAATCTTATGAGCGTATGTATGGTGGGTCGATCGACTCATCACACTAAACGTGTTTTGAAAAAAAAATACTTTTATTTTTTAATTTTTAATTTTTTTTCAAAGTATCGTAAGTATAGTCAAAAGCTCTATTTTGTATCAAAAATTAAAGTCGATTTCTTAAATAGAAGCCTCATACGAGCGTTAACTATATGCAGAGTCGCATAAAAGCTCGTTCGAGGTCTCGGTCAATATATGGTAAGACTCGGTTTTTATTAAAAAAAAAATAATTAAAAATTGCTTTTATATGCAAATTAAAATTCCGAACACTTTTTGCATACGACATTTTTCAGTAGAATTTCACTTAGCAAAGTTATGACACTTTGAATTTTTACGATAGCCGCCATTTTGCAAAAAAATTTTATATATTTTTTTTAAACGTAACGTATAGGGGCTGCGCGTTAGTTCTATGCGATACTCAAAATTAAAATTTTAATCTTTGAAACCAAGCAGTTAAGAGCGTTAACTCTTTCGAAAGTCTCAAAATGGCTAGTATGGGGGTACGATCGAACTGATACATCGCTTGTTTTCAAGCAAAAATATATATTTTTTATATTTTATTCTGATGAACTTTAGGCTTCTGAACATTTCATGCATAGATACTTTTTTGACGAAATTCAACACTACTGAGTTATAAGTGATTGAATTTTAATACTTGTCGCCATTTTGCAAAAAATTGACAAAATGGATTTTGCTAACAAACATACACAGGATGCTTAAGAATTCTATACTGTCACAAAAATTGAAATTCAAATATGTATAAATAAGCTCACACTGACCTTAACTATATTGAAAATCTTATGAGCGTATGTATGGTGGGTCGATCGACTCATCACACTAAACGTGTTTTGAAAAAAAAATACTTTTATTTTTTAATTTTTAATTTTTTTTTAAAGTATCGTAAGTATAGTCAAAAGCTCTATTTTGTATCAAAAATTCAAGTCGATTTCTTAAATAGAAGCCTCATACGAGCGTTAACTATACGCAGAGTCGCATAAAAGCTCGTTCGAGGTCTCGGTCAATATATGGTAAGACTCGGTTTTTATTAAAAAAAAATAATTAAAAATTGCTTTTATATGCAAATTAAAATTCCGAACACTTTTTGCATACAACATTTTTCAGTAGGATTTTATTTAGCAAAGTTATGACACTTTGAATTTTTACGATAGCCGCCATTTTGCAAAAAAATTTTATATATTTTTTTTAAACGTAACGTATAGGGGCTGCGCGTTAGTTCTATGCGATACTCAAAATTAAAATTTTAATCTTCGAAACCAAGCAGTTAAGAGCGTTAACTCTTCCGAAAGTCTCAAAATAGCTAGTATGGGGGTACGATCGAACTGATACATCGCTTATTTTCAAGCAAAAATATATATTTTTTATATTTTATTCTGATGAAATTTAGGCTTCTGAACATTTCATGTATAGATACTTTTTTGACGAAATTCAACACTACTGAGTTATAAGTGATTGAATTTTAATACTTGTCGCCATTTTGCAAAAAATTGACAAAATGGATTTTGCTAACAAACATACACAGGATGCTTAAGAATTCTATACTGTCACAAAAATTGAAATTCAAATATGTATAAATAAGCTCACACTGACCTTAACTATATTGAAAATCTTATGAGCGTATGTATGGTGGGTCGATCGACTCATCACACACTAAACGTGTTTTGAAAAAAAAATACTTTTATTTTTTAATTTTTAATTTTTTTTTAAAGTATCGTAAGTATAGTCAAAAGCTCTATTTTGTATCAAAAATTCAAGTCGATTTCTTAAATAGAAGCCTCATACGAGCGTTAACTATATGCAGAGTCGCATAAAAGCTCGTTCGAGGTCTCGGTCAATATATGGTAAGACTCGGTTTTTATTAAAAAAAAAATAATTAAAAATTGCTTTTATATGCAAATTAAAATTCCGAACCCTTTTTGTATACGACATTTTTCAGTAGAATTATATTTAGCAAAGTTATGACACTTTGAATTTTTACGATAGCCGCCATTTTGCAAAAAAATTTTATATATTTTTTTTAAACGTAACGTATAGGGGCTGCGCGTTAGTTCTATGCGATACTCAAAATTAAAATTTTAATCTTTGAAACCAAGCAGTTAAGAGCGTTAACTCTTTCGAAAGTCTCAAAATGGCTAGTATGGGGGTACGATCGAACTGATACATCGCTTGTTTTCAAGCAAAAATATATATTTTTTATATTTTATTCTGATGAACTTTAGGCTTCTGAACATTTCATGCATAGATACTTTTTTGACGAAATTCAACACTACTGAGTTATAAGTGATTGAATTTTAATACTTGTCGCCATTTTGCAAAAAATTGACAAAATGGATTTTGCTAACAAACATACACAGGATGCTTAAGAATTCTATACTGTCACAAAAATTGAAATTCAAATATGTATAAATAAGCTCACACTGACCTTAACTATATTGAAAATCTTATGAGCGTATGTATGGTGGGTCGATCGACTCATCACACTAAACGTGTTTTGAAAAAAAAATACTTTTATTTTTTAATTTTTAATTTTTTTTTAAAGTATCGTAAGTATAGTCAAAAGCTCTATTTTGTATCAAAAATTCGAGTCGATTTCTTAAATAGAAGCCTCATACGAGCGTTAACTATACGCAGAGTCGCATAAAAGCTCGTTCGAGGTCTCGGTCAATATATGGTAAGACTCGGTTTTTATTAAAAAAAAAATAATTAAAAATTGCTTTTATATGCAAATTAAAATTCCGAACACTTTTTGCATACAACATTTTTCAGTAGGATTTCATTTAGCAAAGTTATGACACTTTGAATTTTTACGATAGCCGCCATTTTGCAAAAAAATTTTATATATTTTTTTTAAACGTAACGTATAGGGGCTGCGCGTTAGTTCTATGCGATACTCAAAATTAAAATTTTAATCTTCGAAACCAAGCAGTTAAGAGCGTTAACTCTTCCGAAAGTCTCAAAATAGCTAGTATGGGGGTACGATCGAACTGATACATCGCTTATTTTCAAGCAAAAATATATATTTTTTATATTTTATTCTGATGAAATTTAGGCTTTTGAACATTTCATGTATAGATACTTTTTTGACGAAATTCAACACTACTGAGTTATAAGTGATTGAATTTTAATACTTGTCGCCATTTTGCAAAAAATTGACAAAATGGATTTTGCTAACAAACATACACAGGATGCTTAAGAATTCTATACTGTCACAAAAATTGAAATTCAAATATGTATAAATAAGCTCACACTGACCTTAACTATATTGAAAATCTTATGAGCGTATGTATGGTGGGTCGATCGACTCATCACACACTAAACGTGTTTTGAAAAAAAAATACTTTTATTTTTTAATTTTTAATTTTTTTTTAAAGTATCGTAAGTATAGTCAAAAGCTCTATTTTGTATCAAAAATTCAAGTCGATTTCTTAAATAGAAGCCTCATACGAGCGTTAACTATATGCAGAGTCGCATAAAAGCTCGTTCGAGGTCTCGGTCAATATATGGTAAGACTCGGTTTTTATTAAAAAAAAAATAATTAAAAATTGCTTTTATATGCAAATTTAAATTCCGAACACTTTTTGCATACAACATTTTTCAGTAGGATTTTATTTAGCAAAGTTATGACACTTTGAATTTTTACGATAGCCGCCATTTTGCAAAAAAATTTAATATATTTTTTTTAAACGTAACGTATAGGGGCTGCGCGTTAGTTCTATGCGATACTCAAAATTAAAATTTTAATCTTCGAAACCAAGCAGTTAAGAGCGTTAACTCTTCCGAAAGTCTCAAAATGGCTAGTATGGGGGTACGATCGAACTGATACATCGCTTGTTTTCAAGCAAAAATATATATTTTTTATATTTTATTCTGATGAACTTTAGGCTTCTGAACATTTCATGTATAGATACTTTTTTGACGAAATTCAACACTACTGAGTTATAAGTGATTGAATTTTAATACTTGTCGCCATTTTGCAAAAAATTGACAAAATGGATTTTGCTAACAAACATACACAGGATGCTTAAGAATTCTATACTGTCACAAAAATTGAAATTCAAATATGTATAAATAAGCTCACACTGACCTTAACTATATTGAAAATCTTATGAGCGTATGTATGGTGGGTCGATCGACTCATCACACACTAAACGTGTTTTGAAAAAAAAATACTTTTATTTTTTAATTTTTAATTTTTTTTTAAAGTATCGTAAGTATAGTCAAAAGCTCTATTTTGTATTAAAAATTCAAGTAGATTTCTTAAATAGAAGCCTCATACGAGCGTTAACTATATGCAGAGTCGCATAAAAGCTCGTTCGAGGTCTCGGTCAATATATGGTAAGACTCGGTTTTTATTAAAAAAAAAATAATTAAAAATTGCTTTTATATGCAAATTAAAATTCCAAACACTTTTTGCATACAACATTTTTCAGTAGGATTTTATTTAGCAAAGTTATGACACTTTGAATTTTTACGATAGCCGCCATTTTGCAAAAAAATTTAATATATTTTTTTTAAACGTAACGTATAGGGGCTGCGCGTTAGTTCTATGCGATACTCAAAATTAAAATTTTAATCTTCGAAACCAAGCAGTTAAGAGCGTTAACTCTTCCGAAAGTCTCAAAATGGCTAGTATGGGGGTACGATCGAACTGATACATCGCTTGTTTTCAAGCAAAAATATATTTTTTTTATATTTTATTCTGATGAAATTTAGGCTTCTGAACATTTCATGTATAGATACTTTTTTGACGAAATTCAACACTACTGAGTTATAAGTGATTGAATTTTAATACTTGTCGCCATTTTGCAAAAAATTGACAAAATGGATTTTGCTAACAAACATACACAGGATGCTTAAGAATTCTATACTGTCACAAAAATTGAAATTCAAATATGTATAAATAAGCTCACACTGACCTTAACTATATTGAAAATCTTATGAGCGTATGTATGGTGGGTCGATCGACTCATCACACACTAAACGTGTTTTGAAAAAAAAATACTTTTATTTTTTAATTTTTAATTTTTTTTTAAAGTATCGTAAGTATAGTCAAAAGCTCTATTTTGTATTAAAAATTCAAGTAGATTTCTTAAATAGAAGCCTCATACGAGCGTTAACTATATGCAGAGTCGCATAAAAGCTCGTTCGAGGTCTCGGTCAATATATGGTAAGACTCGGTTTTTATTAAAAAAAAAATAATTAAAAATTGCTTTTATATGCAAATTAAAATTCCAAACACTTTTTGCATACAACATTTTTCAGTAGGATTTTATTTAGCAAAGTTATGACACTTTGAATTTTTACGATAGCCGCCATTTTGCAAAAAAATTTAATATATTTTTTTTAAACGTAACGTATAGGGGCTGCGCGTTAGTTCTATGCGATACTCAAAATTAAAATTTTAATCTTCGAAACCAAGCAGTTAAGAGCGTTAACTCTTCCGAAAGTCTCAAAATGGCTAGTATGGGGGTACGATCGAACTGATACATCGCTTGTTTTCAAGCAAAAATATATTTTTTTTATATTTTATTCTGATGAAATTTAGGCTTCTGAACATTTCATGTATAGATACTTTTTTGACGAAATTCAACACTACTGAGTTATAAGTGATTGAATTTTAATACTTGTCGCCATTTTGCAAAAAATTGACAAAATGGATTTTGCTAACAAACATACACAGGATGCTTAAGAATTCTATACTGTCACAAAAATTGAAATTCAAATATGTATAAATAAGCTCACACTGACCTTAACTATATTGAAAATCTTATGAGCGTATGTATGATGGGTCGATCGACTCATCACACTAAACGTGTTTTGAAAAAAAAATACTTTTATTTTTTAATTTTTAATTTTTTTATAAAGTATCGTAAGTATAGTCAAAAGCTCTATTTTGTATCAAAAATTCAAGTCGATTTCTTAAATAGAAGCCTCATACGAGCGTTAACTATATGCAGAGTCGCATAAAAGCTCGTTCGAGGTCTCGGTCAATATATAATAAGACTCGGTTTTTATTAAAAAAAAAATAATTAAAAATTGCTTTTATATGCAAATTAAAATTCCGAACACTTTCTGCATACGACATTTTTCAGTAGGATTTCATTTAGCAAAGTTATGACACTTTGAATTTTGAAGATAGCCGCCATTTTGCAAAAAAATTTTATATATTTTTTTTAAACGTAACGTATAGGGGCTGCGCGTTAGTTCTATGCGATACTCAAAATTAAAATTTTAATCTTCGAAACCAAGCAGTTAAGAGCGTTAACTCTTCCATAAGTCTCAAAATGGCTAGTATGGGGGTACGATCGAACTGATACATCGCTTGTTTTCAAGCAAAAATATATATTTTTTATATTTTATTCTGATGAACTTTAGGCTTCTGAACATTTCATGTATAGATACTTTTTTGACGAAATTCAACACTACTGAGTTATAAGTGATTGAATTTTAATACTTGTCGCCATTTTGCAAAAAATTGACAAAATGGATTTTGCTAACAAACATACACAGGATGCTTAAGAATTCTATACTGTCACAAAAATTGAAATTCAAATATGTATAAATAAGCTCACACTGACCTTAACTATATTGAAAATCTTATGAGCGTATGTATGGTGGGTCGATCGACTCATCACACTAAACGTGTTTTGAAAAAAAAATACTTTTATTTTTTAATTTTTAATTTTTTTTTAAAGTATCGTAAGTATAGTCAAAAGCTCTATTTTGTATCAAAAATTCAAGTCGATTTCTTAAATAGAAGCCTCATACGAGCGTTAACTATATGCAGAGTCGCATAAAAGCTCGTTCGAGGTCTCGGTCAATATATGGTAAGACTCGGTTTTTATTAAAAAAAAAATAATTAAAAATTGCTTTTATATGCAAATTAAAATTCCGAACACTTTTTGCATACGACATTTTTCAGTAGGATTTCATTTAGCAAAGTTATGACACTTTGAATTTTTACGATAGCCGCCATTTTGCAAAAAAATTTTATATATTTTTTTTAAACGTAACGTATAGGGGCTGCGCGTTAGTTCTATGCGATACTCAAAATTAAAATTTTAATCTTCGAAACCAAGCAGTTAAGAGCGTTAACTCTTCCGAAAGTCTCAAAATGGCTAGTATGGGGGTACGATCGAACTGATACATCGCTTGTTTTCAAGCAAAAATATATATTTTTTATATTTTATTCTGATGAACTTTAGGCTTCTGAACATTTCATGCATAGATACTTTTTTGACGAAATTCAACACTACTGAGTTATAAGTGATTGAATTTTAATACTTGTCGCCATTTTGCAAAAAATTGACAAAATGGATTTTGCTAACAAACATACACAGGATGCTCAAGAATTCTATACTGTAACAAAAATTAAAATTCAAATATGTATAAATAAGCTCACACTGACCTTAACTATATTGAAAATCTTATGAGCGTATGTATGGTGGGTCGATCGACTCATCACACTAAACGTGTTTTGAAAAAAAAATACTTTTATTTTTTAATTTTTAATTTTTTTTTAAAGTATCGTAAGTATAGTCAAAAGCTCTATTTTGTATCAAAAATTCAAGTCGATTTCTTAAATAGAAGCCTCATACGAGCGTTAACTATATGCAGAGTCGCATAAAAGCTCGTTCGAGGTCTCGGTCAATATATGGTAAGACTCGGTTTTTATTAAAAAAAAAATAATTAAAAATTGCTTTTATATGCAAATTAAAATTCCGAACACTTTCTGCATACGACATTTTTCAGTAGGATTTCATTTAGCAAAGTTATGACACTTTGAATTTTTACGATAGCCGCCATTTTGCAAAAAAATTTTATATATTTTTTTTAAACGTAACGTATAAGGGCTGCGCGTTAGTTCTATGCGATACTCAAAATTAAAATTTTAATCTTCGAAACCAAGCAGTTAAGAGCGTTAACTCTTCCGAAAGTCTCAAAATGGCTAGTATGGGGGTACGATCGAACTGATACATCGCTTGTTTTCAAGCAAAAATATATATTTTTTATATTTTATTCTGATGAACTTTAGGCTTCTGAACATTTCATGTATAGATACTTTTTTGACGAAATTCAACACTACTGAGTTATAAGTGATTGAATTTTAATACTTGTCGCCATTTTGCAAAAAATTGACAAAATGGATTTTGCTAACAAACATACACAGGATGCTTAAGAATTCTATACTGTCACAAAAATTGAAATTCAAATATGTATAAATAAGCTCACACTGACCTTAACTATATTGAAAATCTTATGAGCGTATGTATGGTGGGTCGATCGACTCATCACACTAAACGTGTTTTGAAAAAAAAATACTTTTATTTTTTAATTTTTAATTTTTTTTAAAGTATCGTAAGTATAGTCAAAAGCTCTATTTTGTATCAAAAATTCAAGTCGATTTCTTAAATAGAAGCCTCATACGAGCGTTAACTATATGCAGAGTCGCATAAAAGCTCGTTCGAGGTCTCGGTCAATATATGGTAAGACTCGGTTTTTATTAAAAAAAAAATAATTAAAAATTGCTTTTATATGCAAATTAAAATTCCGAACACTTTTTGCATACGACATTTTTCAGTAGGATTTCATTTAGCAAAGTTATGACACTTTGAATTTTTACGATAGCCGCCATTTTGCAAAAAAATTTTATATATTTTTTTTAAACGTAACGTATAGGGGCTGCGCGTTAGTTCTATGCGATACTCAAAATTAAAATTTTAATCTTCGAAACCAAGCAGTTAAGAGCGTTAACTCTTCCGAAAGTCTCAAAATGGCTAGTATGGGGGTACGATCGAACTGATACATCGCTTGTTTTCAAGCAAAAATATATATTTTTTATATTTTATTCTGATGAACTTTAGGCTTCTGAACATTTCATGTATAGATACTTTTTTGACGAAATTCAACACTACTGAGTTATAAGTGATTGAATTTTAATACTTGTCGCCATTTTGCAAAAAATTGACAAAATGGATTTTGCTAACAAACATACACAGGATGCTTAAGAATTCTATACTGTCACAAAAATTTAAATTCAAATATGTGTGAGTAAATACTCATATGAGCGTATGTATGGTGGGTCGATCGACTCATCACACTAAACGTGTTTTGAAAAAAAAATACTTTTATTTTTTAATTTTTAATTTATTTTTAAAGTATCGTAAGTATAGTCAAAATCTCTATTTTGAATCAAAAATTCAAGTCGATTTTTAAAATAGAAGCCTCATACGAGCGTTAACTATATGCAGAGTCGCATAAAAGCTCGTTCGAGGTCTCGGTCAATATATGGTAGGACTCGGTTTTTATTAAAAAAAAAATAATAAAAAATTGCTTTTATATGCAAATTAAAATTCCGAACACTTTTTGCATACGACATTTTTCAGTAGGATTTCATTTAGCAAAGTTATGACACTTTGAATTTTTACGATAGCCGCCATTTTGCAAAAAAATTTTATATATTTTTTTTAAACGTAACGTATAGGGGCTGCGCGTTAGTTCTATGCGGTACTCAAAATTAAAATTTTAATCTTCGAAACCAAGCAGTTAAGAGCGTTAACTCTTCCGAAAGTCTCAAAATGGCTAGTATGGGGGTACGATCGAACTGATACATCGCTTGTTTTCAAGCAAAAATATATATTTTTTATATTTTATTCTGATGAACTTTAGGCTTCTGAACATTTCATGTATAGATACTTTTTTGACGAAATTCAACACTACTGAGTTATAAGTGATTGAATTTTAATACTTGTCGCCATTTTGCAAAAAATTGACAAAATGGATTTTGCTAACAAACATACACAGGATGCTTAAGAATTCTATACTGTTACAAAAATTGAAATTCAAATATGTATAAATAAGCTCACACTGACCTTAACTATATTGAAAATCTTATGAGCGTATGTATGGTGGGTCGATCGACTCATCACACTAAACGTGTTTTGAAAAAAAAATACTTTTATTTTTTAATTTTTAATTTTTTTTTAAAGTATCGTAAGTATAGTCAAAAGCTCTATTTTGTATCAAAAATTCAAGTCGATTTCTTAAATAGAAGCCTCATACGAGCGTTAACTATATGCAGAGTCGCATAAAAGCTCGTTCGAGGTCTCGGTCAATATATGGTAAGACTCGGTTTTTATTAAAAAAAAAAAAATTAAAAATTGCTTTTATATGCAAATTTAAATTCCGAACACTTTTTGCATACGACATTTTTAAGTAGGATTTCATTTAGCAAAGTTATGACACTTTGAATTTTTACGATAGCCGCCATTTTGCAAAAAAATTTTATATATTTTTTTTAAACGTAACGTATAGGGGCTGCGCGTTAGTTCTATGCGATACTTAAAATTAAAATTTTAATCTTCAAAACCAAGCAGTTAAGAGCGTTAACTCTTCCGAAAGTCTCAAAATGGCTAGTATGGGGGTACGATCGAACTGATACATCGCTTGTTTTCAAGCAAAAATATATATTTTTTATATTTTATTCTGATGAACTTTAGGCTTCTGAACATTTCATGTGTAGATACTTTTTTGACGAAATTCAACACTACTGAGTTATAAGTGATTGAATTTTAATACTTGTCGCCATTTTGCAAAAAATTGACAAAATGGATTTTGCTAACAAACATACACAGGATGCTTAAGAATTCTATACTGTCACAAAAATTGAAATTCAAATATGTATAAATAAGCTCACACTGACCTTAACTATATTGAAAATCTTATGAGCGTATGTATGGTGGGTCGATCGACTCATCACACTAAACGTGTTTTGAAAAAAAAATACTTTTATTTTTTAATTTTTAATTTTTTTTCAAAGTATCGTAAGTATAGTCAAAAGCTTTATTTTGTATCAAAAATTCAAGTCGATTTCTTAAATAGAAGCCTCATACGAGCGTTAACTATATGCAGAGTCGCATAAAAGCTCGTTCGAGGTCTCGGACAATATAGAGTAAGACTCAATTTTTATTAAAAAAAAAATAATTAAAAATTGCTTTTATATGCAAATTAAAATTCCGAACACTTTTTGCATACGACATTTTTCAGTAGGATTTCATTTAGCAAAGTTATGACACTTTGAATTTTTACGATAGCCGCCATTTTGCAAAAAAAATTTATATATTTTTTTTAAACGTAACGTATAGGGTCTGCGCGTTAGTTCTATGCGATACTTAAAAATTAAATTTTAATCTTCGAAACCAAGCAGTTAAGAGCGTTAACTCTTCCGAAAGTCTCAAAATGGCTAGTATGGGGGTACGATCGAACTGATACATCGCTTGTTTTCAAGCAAAAATATATATTTTTTATATTTTATTCTGATGAACTTTAGGCTTCTGAACATTTCATGTGTAGATACTTTTTTGACGAAATTCAACACTACTGAGTTATAAGTGATTGAATTTTAATACTTGTCGCCATTTTGCAAAAAATTGACAAAATGGATTTTGCTAACAAACATACACAGGATGCTTGAGAATTCTATACTGTCACAAAAATTGAAATTCAAATATGTATAAATAAGCTCACACTGACCTTAACTATATTGAAAATCTTATGAGCGTATGTATGGTGGGTCGATCGACTCATCACACTAAACGTGTTTTGAAAAAAAAATACTTTTATTTTTTAATTTTTAATTTTTTTTTAAAGTATCGTAAGTATAGTCAAAAGCTCTATTTTGTATCAAAAATTCAAGTCGATTTCTTAAATAGAAGCCTCATACGAGCGTTAACTATATGCAGAGTCGCATAAAAGCTCGTTCGAGGTCTCGGTCAATATATGGTAAGACTCGGTTTTTATTAAAAAAAAAATAATTAAAAATTGCTTTTATATGCAAATTAAAATTCCGAACACTTTTTGCATACGACATTTTTCAGTAGGATTTTATTTAGCAAAGTTATGACACTTTGAATTTTTACGATAGCCGCCATTTTGCAAAAAAAAATTATATATTTTTTTTAAACGTAACGTATAGGGGCTGCGCGTTAGTTCTATGCGATACTCAAAATTAAAATTTTAATCTTCGAAACCAAGCAGTTAAGAGCGTTAACTCTTCCGAAAGTCTCAAAATGGCTAGTATGGGGGTACGATCGAACTGATACATCGCTTGTTTTCAAGCAAAAATATATATTTTTTATATTTTATTCTGATGAACTTTAGGCTTCTGAACATTTCATGTATAAATACTTTTTTGACGAAATTCAACACTACTGAGTTATAAGTGATTGAATTTTAATACTTGTCGCCATTTTGCAAAAAATTGACAAAATGGATTTTGCTAAAAAACATACACAGGATGCTTAAAAATTCTATACTGTCACAAAAATTGAAATTCAAATATGTATAAATAAGCTCACACTGACCTTAACTATATTGAAAATCTTATGAGCGTATGTATGGTGGGTCGATCGACTCATCACACTAAACGTGTTTTGAAAAAAAAAAAATTTTATTTTTTAATTTTTAATTTTTTTTTAAAGTATCGTAAGTATAGTCAAAAGCTCTATTTTGTATTAAAAATTAAAGTCGATTTCTTAAATAGAAGCCTCATACGAGCGTTAACTATATGCAGAGTCGCATAAAAGCTCGTTCGAGGTCTCGGTCAATATATGGTAAGACTCGGTTTTTATTAAAAAAAAAATAATTAAAAATTGCTTTTATATGCAAATTAAAATTCCGAACACTTTTTGCATACGACATTTTTCAGTAGGATTTCATTTAGCAAAGTTATGACACTTTGAATTTTTACGATAGCCGCCATTTTGCAAAAAAATTTTATATATTTTTTTTAAACGTAACGTATAGGGGCTGCGCGTTAGTTCTATGCGGTACTCAAAATTAAAATTTTAATCTTCGAAACCAAGCAGTTAAGAGCGTTAACTCTTTCGAAAGTCTCAAAATGGCTAGTATGGGGGTACGATCGAACTGATACATCGCTTGTTTTCAAGCAAAAATATATATTTTTTATATTTTATTCTGATGAACTTTAGGCTTCTGAACATTTCATGTATAGATACTTTTTTGACGAAATTCAACACTACTGAGTTATAAGTGATTGAATTTTAATACTTGTCGCCATTTTGCAAAAAATTGACAAAATGGATTTTGCTAACAAACATACACAGGATGCTTAAGAATTCTATACTGTCACAAAAATTGAAATTCAAATATGTATAAATAAGCTCACACTGACCTTAACTATATTGAAAATCTTATGAGCGTATGTATGATGGGTCGATCGACTCATCACACTAAACGTGTTTTGAAAAAAAAATACTTTTATTTTTTAATTTTTAATTTTTTTAAAGTATCGTAAGTATAGTCAAAAGCTCTATTTTGTATCAAAAATTCAAGTCGATTTCTTAAATAGAAGCCTCATACGAGCGTTAACTATATGCAGAGTCGCATAAAAGCTCGTTCGAGGTCTCGGTCAATATATGGTAAGACTCGGTTTTTTTAAAAAAAAAAATAATTAAAAATTGCTTTTATATGCAAATTAAAATTCCGAACACTTTTTGCATACAACATTTTTTAGTAGGATTTCATTTAGCAAAGTTATGACACTTTGAATTTTTACGATAGCCGCCATTTTGCAAAAAAATTTTATATATTTTTTTTAAACGTAACGTATAGGGGCTGCGCGTTAGTTCTATGCGATACTCAAAATTAAAATTTTAATCTTCGAAACCAAGCAGTTAAGAGCGTTAACTCTTCCGAAAGTCTCAAAATGGCTAGTATGGGGGTACGATCGAACTGATACATCGCTTGTTTTCAAGCAAAAATATATATTTTTTATATTTCATTCTGATGAACTTTAGGCTTCTGAACATTTCATGTATAGATACTTTTTTGACGAAATTTAACACTACTGAGTTATAAGTGATTGAATTTTAATACTTGTCGCCATTTTGCAAAAAATTGACAAAATGGATTTTGCTAACAAACATACACAGGATGCTTAAGAATTCTATACTGTCACAAAAATTGAAATTCAAATATGTATAAATAAGCTCACACTGACCTTAACTATATTAAAAATCTTATGAGCGTATGTATGGTGGGTCGATCGACTCATCACACTAAACGTGTTTTGAAAAAAAAATACTTTTATTTTTTAATTTTGAATTTTTTTTTAAAGTATCGTAAGTATAGTCAAAAGCTCTATTTTGTATCAAAAATTCAAGTCGATTTCTTAAATAGAAGCCTCATACGAGCGTTAACTATATGCAGAGTCGCATAAAAGCTCGTTCGAGGTCTCGGTCAATATATGGTAAGACTCGGTTTTTATTAAAAAAAAAATAATTAAAAATTGCTTTTATATGCAAATTAAAATTCCGAACACTTTTTGCATACGACATTTTTCAGTAGGATTTTATTTAGCAAAGTTATGACACTTTGAATTTTTACGATAGCCGCCATTTTGCAAAAAAATTTTATATATTTTTTTTAAACGTAACGTATAGGGGCTGCGCGTTAGTTCTATGCGATACTCAAAATTAAAATTTTAATCTTCGAAACCAAGCAGTTAAGAGCGTTAACTCTTCCGAAAGTCTCAAAATGGCTAGTATGGGGGTACGATCGAACTGATACATCGCTTGTTTTCAAGCAAAATTATATATTTTTTATATTTTATTCTGATGAACTTTAGGCTTCTCAACATTTCATGTATAGATACTTTTTTGACCAAATTCAACACTACTGAGTTATAAGTGATTGAATTTTAATACTTGTCGCCATTTTGCAAAAAATTGACAAAATGGATTTTGCTAACAAACATACACAGGATGCTTAAGAATTCTATACTGTCACAAAAATTGAAATTCAAATATGTATAAATAAGCTCACACTGACCTTAACTATATTGAAAATCTTATGAGCGTATGTATGGTGGGTCGATCGACTCATCACACACTAAACGTGTTTTGAAAAAAAAAAAATTTTATTTTTTAATTTTTAATTTTTTTTTAAAGTATCGTAAGTATAGTCAAAAGCTCTATTTTGTATCAAAAATTCAAGTCGATTTCTTAAATAGAAGCCTCATACGAGCGTTAACTATATGCAGAGTCGCATAAAAGCTCGTTCGAGGTCTCGGTCAATATATGGTAAGACTCGGTTTTTATTAAAAAAAAAATAATTAAAAATTGCTTTTATATGCAAATTAAAATTCCGAACACTTTTTGCATACGACATTTTTCAGTAGGATTTCATTTAGCAAAGTTATGACACTTTGAATTTTTACGATAGCCGCCATTTTGCAAAAAAATTTTATATATTTTTTTTAAACGTAACGTATAGGGGCTGCGCGTTAGTTCTATGCGATACTCAAAATTAAAATTTTAATCTTCGAAACCAAGCAGTTAAGAGCGTTAACTCTTCCGAAAGTCTCAAAATGGCTAGTATGGGGGTACGATCGAACTGATACATCGCTTGTTTTCAAGCAAAAATATATATTTTTTATATTTTATTCTGATGAACTTTAGGCTTTTGAACATTTCATGTATAGATACTTTTTTGACGAAATTAAACACTACTGAGTTATAAGTGATTGAATTTTAATACTTGTCGCCATTTTGCAAAAAATTGACAAAATGGATTTTGCTAACAAACATACACAGGATGCTTAAGAATTCTATACTGTCACAAAAATTGAAATTCAAATATGTATAAAAAAGCTCACACTGACCTTAACTATATTGAAAATCTTATGAGCGTATGTATGGTGGGTCGATCGACTCATCACACTAAACGTGTTTTGAAAAAAAAATACTTTTATTTTTTAATTTTTAATTTATTTTTAAAGTATCGTAAGTATAGTCAAAATCTCTATTTTGAATCAAAAATTCAAGTCGATTTTTAAAATAGAAGCCTCATACGAGCGTTAACTATATGCAGAGTCGCATAAAAGCTCGTTCGAGGTCTCGGTCAATATATGGTAGGACTCGGTTTTTATTAAAAAAAAAATAATAAAAAATTGCTTTTATATGCAAATTAAAATTCCGAAATTTTTGCATACGACATTTTTCAGTAGGATTTCATTTAGCAAAGTTATGACACTTTGAATTTTTACGATAGCCGCCATTTTGCAAAAAAATTTTATATATTTTTTTTAAACGTAACGTATAGGGGCTGCGCGTTAGTTCTATGCGGTACTCAAAATTAAAATTTAAATCTTCGAAACCAAGCAGTTAAGAGCGTTAACTCTTCCGAAAGTCTCAAAATGGCTAGTATGGGGGTACGATCGAACTGATACATCGCTTGTTTTCAAGCAAAAATATATATTTTTTATATTTTATTCTGATGAACTTTAAGCTTCTGAACATTTCATGTATAGATACTTTTTTGACAAAATTCAACACTACTGAGTTATAAGTGATTGAATTTTAATACTTGTCGCCATTTTGCAAAAAATTGACAAAATGGATTTTGCTAACAAACATACACAGGATGCTTAAGAATTCTATACTGTCACAAAAATTGAAATTCAAATATGTATAAATAAGCTCACACTGACCTTAACTATATTGAAAATCTTATGAGCGTATGTATGATGGGTCGATCGACTCATCACACTAAACGTGTTTTGAAAAAAAAATACTTTTATTTTTTAATTTTTAATTTTTTTTTAAAGTATCGTAAGTATAGTCAAAAGCTCTATTTTGTATCAAAAATTCAAGTCGATTTCTTAAATAGAAGCCTCATACGAGCGTTAACTATATGCAGAGTCGCATAAAAGCTCGTTCGAGGTCTCGGTCAATATATGGTAAGACTCGGTTTTTTTAAAAAAAAAAATAATTAAAAATTGCTTTGATATGCAAATTAAAATTCCGAACACTTTTTGCATACAACATTTTTTAGTAGGATTTCATTTAGCAAAGTTATGACACTTTGAATTTTTACGATAGCCGCCATTTTGCAAAAAAATTTTATATATTTTTTTTAAACGTAACGTATAGGGGCTGCGCGTTAGTTCTATGCGATACTCAAAATTAAAATTTTAATCTTCGAAACCAAGCAGTTAAGAGCGTTAACTCTTCCGAAAGTCTCAAAATGGCTAGTATGGGGGTACGATCGAACTGATACATCGCTTGTTTTCAAGCAAAAATATATATTTTTTATATTTTATTCTGATGAACTTTAGGCTTCTGAACATTTCATGTATAGATACTTTTTTGACGAAATTCAACACTACTGAGTAATAAGTGATTGAATTTTAATACTTGTCGCCATTTTGCAAAAAATTGACAAAATGGATTTTGCTAACAAACATACACAGGATGCTTAAGAATTCTATACTGTCACAAAAATTGAAATTCAAATATGTATAAAAAAGCTCACACTGACCTTAACTATATTGAAAATCTTATGAGCGTATGTATGGTGGGTCGATCGACTCATCACACTAAACGTGTTTTGAAAAAAAAATACTTTTATTTTTTAATTTTTAATTTATTTTTAAAGTATCGTAAGTATAGTCAAAATCTCTATTTTGAATCAAAAATTCAAGTCGATTTTTAAAATAGAAGCCTCATACGAGCGTTAACTATATGCAGAGTCGCATAAAAGCTCGTTCGAGGTCTCGGTCAATATATGGTAGGACTCGGTTTTTATTAAAAAAAAAATAATAAAAAATTGCTTTTATATGCAAATTAAAATTCCGAACACTTTTTGCATACGACATTTTTCAGTAGGATTTCATTTAGCAAAGTTATGACACTTTGAATTTTTACGATAGCCGCCATTTTGCAAAAAAATTTTATATATTTTTTTTAAACGTAACGTATAGGGGCTGCGCGTTAGTTCTATGCGGTACTCAAAATTAAAATTTTAATCTTCGAAACCAAGCAGTTAAGAGCGTTAACTCTTCCGAAAGTCTCAAAATGGCTAGTATGGGGGTACGATCGAACTGATACATCGCTTGTTTTCAAGCAAAAATATATATTTTTTATATTTTATTCTGATGAACTTCAAGCTTCTGAACATTTCATGTATAGATACTTTTTTGACGAAATTCAACACTACTGAGTTATAAGTGATTGAATTTTAATACTTGTCGCCATTTTGCAAAAAATTGACAAAATGGATTTTGCTAACAAACATACACAGGATGCTTAAGAATTCTATACTGTCACAAAAATTGAAATTCAAATATGTATAAATAAGCTCACACTGACCTTAACTATATTGAAAATCTTATGAGCGTATGTATGATGGGTCGATCGACTCATCACACTAAACGTGTTTTGAAAAAAAAATACTTTTATTTTTTAATTTTTAATTTTTTTTTAAAGTATCGTAAGTATAGTCAAAAGCTCTATTTTGTATCAAAAATTCAAGTCGATTTCTTAAATAGAAGCCTCATACGAGCGTTAACTATATGCAGAGTCGCATAAAAGCTCGTTCGAGGTCTCGGTCAATATATGGTAAGACTCGGTTTTTTTAAAAAAAAAAATAATTAAAAATTGCTTTGATATGCAAATTAAAATTCCGAACACTTTTTGCATACAACATTTTTTAGTAGGATTTCATTTAGCAAAGTTATGACACTTTGAATTTTTACGATAGCCGCTATTTTGCAAAAAAATTTTATATATTTTTTTTAAACGTAACGTATAGGGGCTGCGCGTTAGTTCTATGCGATACTCAAAATTAAAATTTTAATCTTCGAAACCAAGCAGTTAAGAGCGTTAACTCTTCCGAAAGTCTCAAAATGGCTAGTATGGGGGTACGATCGAACTGATACATCGCTTGTTTTCAAGCAAAAATATATATTTTTTATATTTTATTCTGATGAACTTTAGGCTTCTGAACATTTCATGTATAGATACTTTTTTGACGAAATTCAACACTACTGAGTTATAAGTGATTGAATTTTAATACTTGTCGCCATTTTGCAAAAAATTGACAAAATGGATTTTGCTAACAAACATACACAGGATGCTTAAGAATTCTATACTGTCACAAAAATTGAAATTCAAATATGTATAAATAAGCTCACACTGACCTTAACTATATTGAAAATCTTATCAGCGTATGTATGGTGGGTCGATCGACTCATCACACTAAACGTGTTTTGAAAAAAAAATACTTTTATTTTTTAATTTTTAATTTTTTTTTAAAGTATCGTAAGTATAGTCAAAAGCTCTATTTTGTATCAAAAATTCAAGTCGATTTCTTAAATAGAAGCCTCATACGAGCGTTAACTATATGCAGAGTCGCATAAAAGCTCGTTCGAGGTCTCGGTCAATATATGGTAAGACTCGGTTTTTTTTAAAAAAAAAATAATTAAAAATTGCTTTGATATGCAAATTAAAATTCCGAACACTTTTTGCATACAACATTTTTTAGTAGGATTTCATTTAGCAAAGTTATGACACTTTGAATTTTTACGATAGCCGCCATTTTGCAAAAAAATTTTATATATTTTTTTTAAACGTAACGTATAGGGGCTGCGCGTTAGTTCTATGCGATACTCAAAATTAAAATTTTAATCTTCGAAACCAAGCAGTTAAGAGCGTTAACTCTTCCGAAAGTCTCAAAATGGCTAGTATGGGGGTACGATCGAACTGATACATCGCTTGTTTTCAAGCAAAAATATATATTTTTTATATTTTATTCTGATGAACTTTAGGCTTCTGAACATTTCATGTATAGATACTTTTTTGACGAAATTCAACACTACTGAGTAATAAGTGATTGAATTTTAATACTTGTCGCCATTTTGCAAAAAATTGACAAAATGGATTTTGCTAACAAACATACACAGGATGCTTAAGAATTCTATACTGTCACAAAAATTGAAATTCAAATATGTATAAAAAAGCTCACACTGACCTTAACTATATTGAAAATCTTATGAGCGTATGTATGGTGGGTCGATCGACTCATCACACTAAACGTGTTTTGAAAAAAAAATACTTTTATTTTTTAATTTTTAATTTATTTTTAAAGTATCGTAAGTATAGTCAAAATCTCTATTTTGAATCAAAAATCCAAGTCGATTTTTAAAATAGAAGCCTCATACGAGCGTTAACTATATGCAGAGTCGCATAAAAGCTCGTTCGAGGTCTCGGTCAATATATGGTAGGACTCGGTTTTTATTAAAAAAAAAATAATAAAAAATTGCTTTTATATGCAAATTAAAATTCCGAACACTTTTTGCATACGACATTTTTCAGTAGGATTTCATTTAGCAAAGTTATGACACTTTGAATTTTTACGATAGCCGCCATTTTGCAAAAAAATTTTATATATTTTTTTTAAACGTAACGTATAGGGGCTGCGCGTTAGTTCTATGCGGTACTCAAAATTAAAATTTTAATCTTCGAAACCAAGCAGTTAAGAGCGTTAACTCTTCCGAAAGTCTCAAAATGGCTAGTATGGGGGTACGATCGAACTGATACATCGCTTGTTTTCAAGCAAAAATATATATTTTTTATATTTTATTCTGATGAACTTCAAGCTTCTGAACATTTCATGTATAGATACTTTTTTGACGAAATTCAACACTACTGAGTTATAAGTGATTGAATTTTAATACTTGTCGCCATTTTGCAAAAAATTGACAAAATGGATTTTGCTAACAAACATACACAGGATGCTTAAGAATTCTATACTGTCACAAAAATTGAAATTCAAATATGTATAAATAAGCTCACACTGACCTTAACTATATTGAAAATCTTATGAGCGTATGTATGATGGGTCGATCGACTCATCACACTAAACGTGTTTTGAAAAAAAAATACTTTTATTTTTTAATTTTTAATTTTTTTTTAAAGTATCGTAAGTATAGTCAAAAGCTCTATTTTGTATCAAAAATTCAAGTCGATTTCTTAAATAGAAGCCTCATACGAGCGTTAACTATATGCAGAGTCGCATAAAAGCTCGTTCGAGGTCTCGGTCAATATATGGTAAGACTCGGTTTTTTTAAAAAAAAAAATAATTAAAAATTGCTTTGATATGCAAATTAAAATTCCGAACACTTTTTGCATACAACATTTTTTAGTAGGATTTCATTTAGCAAAGTTATGACACTTTGAATTTTTACGATAGCCGCTATTTTGCAAAAAAATTTTATATATTTTTTTTAAACGTAACGTATAGGGGCTGCGCGTTAGTTCTATGCGATACTCAAAATTAAAATTTTAATCTTCGAAACCAAGCAGTTAAGAGCGTTAACTCTTCCGAAAGTCTCAAAATGGCTAGTATGGGGGTACGATCGAACTGATACATCGCTTGTTTTCAAGCAAAAATATATATTTTTTATATTTTATTCTGATGAACTTTAGGCTTCTGAACATTTCATGTATAGATACTTTTTTGACGAAATTCAACACTACTGAGTTATAAGTGATTGAATTTTAATACTTGTCGCCATTTTGCAAAAAATTGACAAAATGGATTTTGCTAACAAACATACACAGGATGCTTAAGAATTCTATACTGTCACAAAAATTGAAATTCAAATATGTATAAATAAGCTCACACTGACCTTAACTATATTGAAAATCTTATCAGCGTATGTATGGTGGGTCGATCGACTCATCACACTAAACGTGTTTTGAAAAAAAAATACTTTTATTTTTTAATTTTTAATTTTTTTTTAAAGTATCGTAAGTATAGTCAAAAGCTCTATTTTGTATCAAAAATTCAAGTCGATTTCTTAAATAGAAGCCTCATACGAGCGTTAACTATATGCAGAGTCGCATAAAAGCTCGTTCGAGGTCTCGGTCAATATATGGTAAGACTCGGTTTTTATTAAAAAAAAAATAATTAAAAATTGCTTATATATGCAAATTAAAATTCCGAACACTTTTTGCATACGACATTTTTCAGTAGGATTTTATTTAGCAAAGTTATGACACTTTGAATTTTTACGATAGCCGCCATTTTGCAAAAAAATTTTATATATTTTTTTTAAACGTAACGTATAGGGGCTGCGCGTTAGTTCTATGCGATACTCAAAATTAAAATTTTAATCTTCGAAACCAAGCAGTTAAGAGCGTTAACTCTTCCGAAAGTCTCAAAATGGCTAGTATGGGGGTACGATCGAACTGATACATCGCTTGTTTTCAAGCAAAAATATATATTTTTTATATTTTATTCTGATGAACTTTAGGCTTCTGAACATTTCATGTATAGATACTTTTTTTACGAAATTCAACACTACTGAGTTATAAGTGATTGAATTTTAATACTTGTCGCCATTTTGCAAAAAATTAACAAAATGGATTTTGCTAACAAACATACACAGGATGCTTAAGAATTCTATACTGTCACAAAAATTGAAATTCAAATATGTATAAATAAGCTCACACTGACCTTAACTATATTGAAAATCTTATGAGCGTATGTATGGTGGGTCGATCGACTCATCACACTAAACGTGTTTTGAAAAAAAAATACTTTTATTTTTTAATTTTTAATTTTTTTTTAAAGTATCGTAAGTATAGTCAAAAGCTCTATTTTGTTTAAAAAATTCAAGTCGATTTCTTAAATAGAAGCCTTATACGAGCGTTAACTATATGCAGAGTCGCATAAAAGCTCGTTCGAGGTCTCGGTCAATATATGGTAAGACTCGGTTTTTATTAAAAAAAAAATAATTAAAAATTGCTTTTATATGCAAATTAAAATTCCGAACACTTTCTGCATACGACATTTTTCAGTAAGATTTAATTTAGCAGAGTTATGACACTTTGAATTTTGAAGATAGCTGCCATTTTGCAAAAAAATTTTATATATTTTTTTTAAACGTAACTTATAGGGGCTGCGCGTTAGTTCTATGCGATACTCAAAATTAAAATTTTAATCTTCGAAACCAAGCAGTTAAGAGCGTTAACTCTTCCGAAAGTCTCAAAATGGCTAGTATGGGGGTACGATCGAACTGATACATCGCTTGTTTTCAAGCAAAAATATATATTTTTTATATTTTATTCTGATGAACTTTAGGCTTCTGAACATTTCATGTATAGATACTTTTTTGACGAAATTCAACACTACTGAGTTATAAGTGATTGAATTTTAATACTTGTCGCCATTTTGCAAAAAATTGACAAAATGGATTTTGCTAACAAACATACACAGGATGCTTAAGAATTCTATACTGTCACAAAAATTGAAATTCAAATATGTATAAATAAGCTCACACTGACCTTAACTATATTGAAAATCTTATGAGCGTATGTATGGTGGGTCGATCGACTCATCACACTAAACGTGTTTTGAAAAAAAAATACTTTTATTTTTTAATTTTTAATTTTTTTTCAAAGTATCGTAAGTATAGTCAAAAGCTCTATTTTGTATCAAAAATTCAAGTCGATTTCTTGAATAGAAGCCTCATACGAGCGTTAACTATATGCAGAGTCGCATAAAAGCTCGTTCGAGGTCTCGGTCAATATATGGTAAGACTCAGTTTTTATTAAAAAAAAAATAATTAAAAATTGCTTTTATATGCAAATTAAAATTCCGAACACTTTTTGCATACGACATTTTTCAGTAGGATTTCATTTAGCAAAGTTATGACACTTTGAATTTTTACGATAGCCGCCATTTTGCAAAAAAATTTTATATATTTTTTTTAAACGTAACGTATAGGGGCTGCGCGTTAGTTCTATGCGATACTCAAAATTAAAATTTTAATCTTCGAAACCAAGCAGTTAAGAGCGTTAACTCTTCCGAAAGTCTCAAAATGGCTAGTATGGGGGTACGATCGAACTGATACATCGCTTGTTTTCAAGCAAAAATATATATTTTTTATATTTTATTCTGATGAACTTTAGGCTTTTGAACATTTCATGTATAGATACTTTTTTGACGAAATTAAACACTACTGAGTTATAAGTGATTGAATTTTAATACTTGTCGCCATTTTGCAAAAAATTGACAAAATGGATTTTGCTAACAAACATACACAGGCTGCTTAAGAATTCTATACTGTCACAAAAATTGAAATTCAAATATGTATAAATAAGCTCACACTGACCTTAACTATATTGAAAATCTTATGAGCGTATGTATGGTGGGTCGATCGACTCATCACACTAAACGTGTTTTGAAAAAAAAATACTTTTATTTTTTAATTTTTAATTTTTTTTTAAAGTATCGTAAGTATAGTCAAAAGCTCTATTTTGTATCAAAAATTCAAGTCGATTTCTTAAATAGAAGCCTCATACGAGCGTTAACTATATGCAGAGTCGCATAAAAGCTCGTTCGAGGTCTCGGTCAATATATGGTAAGACTCGGTTTTTATTAAAAAAAAAATAATTAAAAATTGCTTTTATATGCAAATTAAAATTCCGAACACTTTTTGCATACGACATTTTACAGTAGGATTTCATTTAGCAAAGTTATGACACTTTGAATTTTTACGATAGCCGCGATTTTGTAAAAAAATTTTAATATTTTTTTTAAACGTAACGTATAGGGGCTGCGCGTTAGTTCTATGCGATACTCAAAATTAAAATTTTAATCTTCGAAACCAAGCAGTTAAGAGCGTTAACTCTTCCGAAAGTCTCAAAATGGCTAGTATGGGGGTACGATCGAACTGATACATCGCTTGTTTTCAAGCAAAAATATATATTTTTTATATTTTATTCTGATGAACTTTAGGCTTCTGAACATTTCATGTATAGATACTTTTTTGACGAAATTCAACACTACTGAGTTATAAGTGATTGAATTTTAATACTTGTCGCCATTTTGCAAAAAATTGACAAAATGGATTTTGCTAACAAACATACACAGGATGCTTAAGAATTCTATACTGTCACAAAAATTGAAATTCAAATATGTATAAATAAGCTCACACTGACCTTAACTATATTGAAAATCTTATGAGCGTATGTATGGTGGGTCGATCGACTCATCACACTAAACGTGTTTTGAAAAAAAAATACTTTTATTTTTTAATTTTTAATTTTTTTTTAAAGTATCGTAAGTATAGTCAAAAGCTCTATTTTGTATCAAAAATTCAAGTCGATTTCTTGAATAGAAGCCTCATACGAGCGTTAACTATATGCAGAGTCGCATAAAAGCTCGTTCGAGGTCTCGGTCAATATATGGTAAGACTCGGTTTTTATTGAAAAAAAAATAATTAAAAATTGCTTTTATATGCAAATTAAAATTCCGAACACTTTTTGCATACGACATTTTTTAGTAGGATTTCATTTAGCAAAGTTATGACACTTTGAATTTTTACGATAGCCGCCATTTTGCAAAAAAATTTTATATATTTTTTTTAAACGTAACGTATAGGGGCTGCGCGTTAGTTCTATGCGATACTCAAAATTAAAATTTTAATTTTCGAAACCAAGCAGTTAAGAGCGTTAACTCTTCCAAAAGTCTCAAAATGGCTAGTATGGGGGTACGATCGAACTGATACATCGCTTGTTTTCAAGCAAAAATATATATTTTTTATATTTTATTCTGATGAACTTTAGGCTTCTGAACATTTCATGTATAGATACTTTTTTGACGAAATTTAACACTACTGAGTTATAAGTGATTGAATTTTAATACTTGTCGCCATTTTGCAAAAAATTGACAAAATGGATTTTGCTAACAAACATACACAGGATGCTTAAGAATTCTATACTGTCACAAAAATTGAAATTCAAATATGTATAAATAAGCTCACACTGACCTTAACTATATTGAAAATCTTATGAGCGTATGTATGGTGGGTCGATCGACTCATCACACACTAAACGTGTTTTGAAAAAAAAATACTTTTATTTTTTAATTTTTAATTTTTTTTTAAAGTATCGTAAGTATAGTCAAAAGCTCTATTTTGTATCAAAAATTCAAGTCGATTTCTTAAATAGAAGCCTCATACGAGCGTTAACTATATGCAGAGTCGCATAAAAGCTCGTTCGAGGTCTCGGTCAATATATGGTAAGACTCGGTTTTTATTAAAAAAAAAATAATTAAAAATTGCTTTTATATGCAAATTAAAATTCCGAACACTTTTTGCATACGACATTTTTCAGTAGGATTTTATTTAGCAAAGTTATGACACTTTGAATTTTTACGATAGCCGCCATTTTGCAAAAAAATTTTATATATTTTTCTTAAACGTAACGTATAGGGGCTGCGCGTTAGTTCTATGCGATACTCAAAATTAAAATTTTAATCTTCGAAACCAAGCAGTTAAGAGCGTTAACTCTTCCGAAAGTCTCAAAATGGCTAGTATGGGGGTACGATCGAACTGATACATCGCTTGTTTTCAAGCAAAAATATATATTTTTTATATTTTATTCTGATGAACTTTAGGCTTCTGAACATTTCATGTATAGATACTTTTTTGACCAAATTCAACACTACTGAGTTATAAGTGATTGAATTTTAATACTTGTCGCCATTTTGCAAAAAATTGACAAAATGGATTTTGCTAACAAACATACACAGGATGCTTAAGAATTCTATACTGTTACAAAAATTGAAATTCAAATATGTATAAATAAGCTCACACTGACCTTAACTATATTGAAAATCTTATGAGCGTATGTATGGTGGGTCGATCGACTCATCACACTAAACGTGTTTTGAAAAAAAAATACTTTAATTTTTTAATTTTTAATTTTTTTTCAAAGTATCGTAAGTATAGTCAAAAGCTCTATTTTGTATCAAAAATTCAAGTCGATTTCTTGAATAGAAGCCTCATACGAGCGTTAACTATATGCAGAGTCGCATAAAAGCTCGTTCGAGGTCTCGGTCAATATATGGTAAGACTCGGTTTTTATTAAAAAAAAAATAATTAAAAATTGCTTTTATATGCAAATTAAAATTCCGAACACTTTTTGCATACGACATTTTTCAGTAGGATTTCATTTAGCAAAGTTATGACACTTTGAATTTTTACGATAGCCGCCATTTTGCAAAAAAATTTTATATATTTTTTTTAAACGTAACGTATAGGGGCTGCGCGTTAGTTCCATGCGATACTCAAAATTAAAATTTTAATCTTCGAAACCAAGCAGTTAAGAGCGTTAACTTTTCCGAAAGTCTCAAAATAGCTAGTATGGGGGTACGATCGAACTGATACATCGCTTGTTTTCAAGCAAAAATATATATTTTTTATATTTTATTCTGATGAACTTTAGGCTTCTGAACATTTCATGTATAGATACTTTTTTGACGAAATTTAACACTACTGAGTTATAAGTGATTGAATTTTAATACTTGTCGCCATTTTGCAAAAAATTGACAAAATGGATTTTGCTAACAAACATACACAGGCTGCTTAAGAATTCTATACTGTCACAAAAATTAAAATTTAAATATATATAAATAAGCTCACACTGACCTTAACTATATTGAAAATCTTATGAGCGTATGTATGGTGGGTCGATCGACTCATCACACTAAACGTGTTTTGAAAAAAAAATACTTTTATTTTTTAATTTTTAATTTTTTTTTAAAGTATCGTAAGTATAGTCAAAAGCTCTATTTTGTATCAAAAATTCAAGTCGATTTCTTAAATAGAAGCCTCATACGAGCGTTAACTATATGCAGAGTCGCATAAAAGCTCGTTCGAGGTCTCGGTCAATATATGGTAAGACTCGGTTTTTATTGAAAAAAAAATAATTAAAAATTGCTTTTATATGCAAATTAAAATTCCGAACACTTTTTGCATACGACATTTTTCAGTAGGATTTTATTTAGCAAAGTTATGACACTTTGAATTTTTACGATAGCCGCCATTTTGCAAAAAAATTTTATATATTTTTTTTAAACGTAACGTATAGGGGCTGCGCGTTAGTTCTATGCGATACTCAAAATTAAAATTTTAATCTTCGAAACCAAGCAGTTAAGAGCGTTAACTCTTCCAAAAGTCTCAAAATGGCTAGTATGGGGGTACGATCGAACTGATACATCGCTTGTTTTCAAGCAAAAATATATATTTTTTATATTTTATTCTGATGAACTTTAGGCTTCTGAACATTTCATGTATAGATACTTTTTTGACGAAATTTAACACTACTGAGTTATAAGTGATTGAATTTTAATACTTGTCGCCATTTTGCAAAAAATTGACAAAATGGATTTTGCTAACAAACATACACAGGATGCTTAAGAATTCTATACTGTCACAAAAATTGAAATTCAAATATGTATAAATAAGCTCACACTGACCTTAACTATATTGAAAATCTTATGAGCGTATGTATGGTGGGTCGATCGACTCATCACACTAAACGTGTTTTGAAAAAAAAATACTTTTATTTTTTAATTTTTAATTTTTTTTTTAAGTATCGTAAGTATAGTCAAAAGCTCTATTTTGTATCAAAAATTCAAGTCGATTTCTTAAATAGAAGCCTCATACGAGCGTTAACTATATGCAGAGTCGCATAAAAGCTCGTTCGAGGTCTCGGTCAATATATGGTAAGACTCGGTTTTTATTAAAAAAAAAATAATTAAAAATTGCTTTTATATGCAAATTAAAATTCCGAACACTTTTTGCATACGACATTTTTCAGTAGGATTTCATTTAGCAAAGTTATGACACTTTGAATTTTTACGATTGCCGCCATTTTGCAAAAAAATTTTATATATTATTTTTAAACGTAACGTATAGGGGCTGCGCGTTAGTTCTATGCGATACTCAAAATTAAAATTTTAATCTTCGAAACCAAGCAGTTAAGAGCGTTAACTCTTCCGAAAGTCTCAAAATGGCTAGTATGGGGGTACGATCGAACTGATACATCGCTTGTTTTCAAGCAAAAATATATATTTTTTATATTTTATTCTGATGAACTTTAGGCTTCTGAACATTTCATGTATAGATACTTTTTTGACGAAATTCAACACTACTGAGTTATAAGTGATTGAATTTTAATACTTGTCGCCATTTTGCAAAAAATTGACAAAATGGATTTTGCTAACAAACATACACAGGATGCTTAAGAATTCTATACTGTCACAAAAATTAAAATTCAAATATGTATAAATAAGCTAACACTGACCTTAACTTTATTGAAAATCTTATGAGCGTATGTATGGTGGGTCGATCGACTCATCACACTAAACGTGTTTTGAAAAAAAAATACTTTTATTTTTTAATTTTTAATTTTTTTTTAAAGTATCGTAAGTATAGTCAAAAGCTCTATTTTGTATCAAAAATTCAAGTCGATTTCTTAAATAGAAGCCTCATACGAGCGTTAACTATATGCAGAGTCGCATAAAAGCTCGTTCGAGGTCTCGGTCAATATATGGTAAGACTCGGTTTTTATTGAAAAAAAAATAATTAAAAATTGCTTTTATATGCAAATTAAAATTCCGAACACTTTTTGCATACGACATTTTTCAGTAGGATTTCATTTAGCAAAGTTATGATACTTTGAATTTTTACGATAGCCGCCATTTTGCAAAAAAATTTTATATATTATTTTTAAACGTAACGTATAGGGGCTGCGCGTTAGTTCTATGCGATACTCCAAAATTAAAATTTTAATCTTCGAAACCAAGCAGTTAAGAGCGTTAACTCTTCCAAAAGTCTCAAAATGGCTAGTATGGGGGTACGATCGAACTGATACATCGCTTGTTTTCAAGCAAAAATATATATTTTTTATATTTTATTCTGATGAACTTTAGGCTTCTGAACATTTCATGTATAGATACTTTTTTGACGAAATTTAACACTACTGAGTTATAAGTGATTCAATTTTAATACTTGTCGCCATTTTGCAAAAAATTGACAAAATGGATTTTGCTAACAAACATACACAGGATGCTTAAGAATTCTATACTGTCACAAAAATTGAAATTCAAATATGTATAAATAAGCTCACACTGACCTTAACTATATTGAAAATCTTATGAGCGTATGTATGGTGGGTCGATCGACTCATCACACTAAACGTGTTTTGAAAAAAAAATACTTTTATTTTTTAATTTTTAATTTTTTTTTTAAGTATCGTAAGTATAGTCAAAAGCTCTATTTTGTATCAAAAATTCAAGTCGATTTCTTAAATAGAAGCCTCATACGAGCGTTAACTATATGCAGAGTCGCATAAAAGCTCGTTCGAGGTCTCGGTCAATATATGGTAAGACTCGGTTTTTATTAAAAAAAAAATAATTAAAAATTGCTTTTATATGCAAATTAAAATTCCGAACACTTTTTGCATACGACATTTTTCAGTAGGATTTCATTTAGCAAAGTTATGACACTTTGAATTTTTACGATAGCCGCCATTTTGCAAAAAAATTTTATATATTATTTTTAAACGTAACGTATAGGGGCTGCGCGTTAGTTCTATGCGATACTCAAAATTAAAATTTTAATCTTCGAAACCAAGCAGTTAAGAGCGTTAACTCTTCCGAAAGTCTCAAAATGGCTAGTATGGGGGTACGATCGAACTGATACATCGCTTGTTTTCAAGCAAAAATATATATTTTTTATATTTTATTCTGATGAACTTTAGGCTTCTGAACATTTCATGTATAGATACTTTTTTGACCAAATTCAACACTACTGAGTTATAAGTGATTGAATTTTAATACTTGTCGCCATTTTGCAAAAAATTGACAAAATGGATTTTGCTAACAAACATACACAGGATGCTTAAGAATTCTATACTGTCACAAAAATTGAAATTCAAATATGTATAAATAAGCTCACACTGACCTTAACTATATTGAAAATCTTATGAGCGTATGTATGGTGGGTCGATCGACTCATCACACTAAACGTGTTTTGAAAAAAAAATACTTTTATTTTTTAATTTTTAATTTTTTTTTTAAGTATCGTAAGTATAGTCAAAAGCTCTATTTTGTATCAAAAATTCAAGTCGATTTCTTAAATAGAAGCCTCATACGAGCGTTAACTATATGCAGAGTCGCATAAAAGCTCGTTCGAGGTCTCGGTCAATATATGGTAAGACTCGGTTTTTATTAAAAAAAAAATAATTAAAAATTGCTTTTATATGCAAATTAAAATTCCGAACACTTTTTGCATACGACATTTTTCAGTAGGATTTCATTTAGCAAAGTTATGACACTTTGAATTTTTACGATAGCCGCCATTTTGCAAAAAAATTTTATATATTATTTTTAAACGTAACGTATAGGGGCTGCGCGTTAGTTCTATGCGATACTCAAAATTAAAATTTTAATCTTCGAAACCAAGCAGTTAAGAGCGTTAACTCTTCCGAAAGTCTCAAAATGGCTAGTATGGGGGTACGATCGAACTGATACATCGCTTGTTTTCAAGCAAAAATATATATTTTTTATATTTTATTCTGATGAACTTTAGGCTTCTGAACATTTCATGTATAGATACTTTTTTGACCAAATTCAACACTACTGAGTTATAAGTGATTGAATTTTAATACTTGTCGCCATTTTGCAAAAAATTGACAAAATGGATTTTGCTAACAAACATACACAGGATGCTTAAGAATTCTATACTGTCACAAAAATTAAAATTCAAATATGTATAAATAAGCTAACACTGACCTTAACTTTATTGAAAATCTTATGAGCGTATGTATGGTGGGTCGATCGACTCATCACACTAAACGTGTTTTGAAAAAAAAATACTTTTATTTTTTAATTTTTAATTTTTTTTTAAAGTATCGTAAGTATAGTCAAAAGCTCTATTTTGTATCAAAAATTCAAGTCGATTTCTTAAATAGAAGCCTCATACGAGCGTTAACTATATGCAGAGTCGCATAAAAGCTCGTTCGAGGTCTCGGTCAATATATGGTAAGACTCGGTTTTTATTGAAAAAAAAATAATTAAAAATTGCTTTTATATGCAAATTAAAATTCCGAACACTTTTTGCATACGACATTTTTCAGTAGGATTTCATTTAGCAAAGTTATGATACTTTGAATTTTTACGATAGCCGCCATTTTGCAAAAAAATTTTATATATTTTTTTTAAACGTAACGTATAGGGGCTGCGCGTTAGTTCTATGCGATACTCAAAATTAAAATTTTAATCTTCGAAACCAAGCAGTTAAGAGCGTTAACTCTTCCAAAAGTCTCAAAATGGCTAGTATGGGGGTACGATCGAACTGATACATCGCTTGTTTTCAAGCAAAAATATATATTTTTTATATTTTATTCTGATGAACTTTAGGCTTCTGAACATTTCATGTATAGATACTTTTTTGACGAAATTTAACACTACTGAGTTATAAGTGATTGAATTTTAATACTTGTCGCCATTTTGCAAAAAATTGACAAAATGGATTTTGCTAACAAACATACACAGGATGCTTAAGAATTCTATACTGTCACAAAAATTGAAATTCAAATATGTATAAATAAGCTCACACTGACCTTAACTATATTGAAAATCTTATGAGCGTATGTATGGTGGGTCGATCGACTCATCACACTAAACGTGTTTTGAAAAAAAAATACTTTTATTTTTTAATTTTTAATTTTTTTTTTAAGTATCGTAAGTATAGTCAAAAGCTCTATTTTGTATCAAAAATTCAAGTCGATTTCTTAAATAGAAGCCTCATACGAGCGTTAACTATATGCAGAGTCGCATAAAAGCTCGTTCGAGGTCTCGGTCAATATATGGTAAGACTCGGTTTTTATTAAAAAAAAAATAATTAAAAATTGCTTTTATATGCAAATTAAAATTCCGAACACTTTTTGCATACGACATTTTTCAGTAGGATTTCATTTAGCAAAGTTATGACACTTTGAATTTTTACGATAGCCGCCATTTTGCAAAAAAATTTTATATATTATTTTTAAACGTAACGTATAGGGGCTGCGCGTTAGTTCTATGCGATACTCGAAATTAAAATTTTAATCTTCGAAACCAAGCAGTTAAGAGCGTTAACTTTTCCGAAAGTCTCAAAATGGCTAGTATGGGGGTACGATCGAACTGATACATCGCTTGTTTTCAAGCAAAAATATATATTTTTTATATTTTATTCTGATGAACTTTAGGCTTCTGAACATTTCATGTATAGATACTTTTTTGACGAAATTCAACACTACTGAGTTATAAGTGATTGAATTTTAATACTTGTCGCCATTTTGCAAAAAATTGACAAAATGGATTTTGCTAACAAACATACACAGGCTGCTTAAGAATTCTATACTGTCACAAAAATTAAAATTTAAATATGTATAAATAAGCTCACACTGACCTTAACTATATTGAAAATCTTATGAGCGTATGTATGGTGGGTCGATCGACTCATCACACTAAACGTGTTTCGAAAAAAAAATACTTTTATTTTTTAATTTTTAATTTTTTTTTAAAGTATCGTAAGTATAGTCAAAAGCTCTATTTCGTATCAAAAATTCAAGTCGATTTCTTAAATAGAAACCTCATACGAGCGTTAACTATATGCAGAGTCGCATAAAAGCTCGTTCGAGGTCTCGGTCAATATATGGTAAGACTCGGTTTTTATTAAAAAAAAAATAAAGAAAAATTGCTTTTATATGCAAATTAAAATTCCGAACACTTTTTGCATACGACATTTTTCAGTAGGATTTCATTTAGCAAAGTTATGACACTTTGAATTTTCACGATAGCCGCCATTTTGCAAAAAAATTTTATATATTTTTTTTAAACGTAACGTATAGGGGCTGCGCGTTAGTTCTATGCGATACTCAAAATTAAAATTTTAATCTTCGAAACCAAGCAGTTAAGAGCGTTAACTCTTCCGAAAGTCTCAAAATGGCTAGTATGGGGGTACGATCGAACTGATACATCGCTTGTTTTCAAGCAAAAATATATATTTTTTATATTTTATTCTGATGAACTTTAGGCTTTTGAACATTTCATGTATAGATACTTTTTTGACGAAATTCAACACTACTGAGTTATAAGTGATTGAATTTTAATACTTGTCGCCATTTTGCAAAAAATTGACAAAATGGATTTTGCTAACAAACATACACAGGATGCTTAAGAATTCTATACTGTCACAAAAATTGAAATTCAAATATGTATAAATAAGCTCACACTGACCTTAACTATAATGAAAATCTTATGAGCGTATGTATGGTGGGTCGATCGACTCATCACACTAAACGTGTTTTGAAAAAAAAATACTTTTATTTTTTAATTTTTAATTTTTTTTTAAAGTATCGTAAGTATAGTCAAAAGCTCTATTTTGTATCAAAAATTCAAATCGATTTCTTAAATAGAAGCCTCATACGAGCGTTAACTATATGCAGAGTCGCATAAAAGCTCGTTCGAGGTCTCGGTCAATATATGGTAAGACTCGGTTTTTATTAAAAAAAAAATAATTAAAAATTGCTTTTATATGCAAATTAAAATTCCGAACACTTTTTGCATACGACATTTTACAGTAGGATTTCATTTAGCAAAGTTATGACACTTTGAATTTTTACGATAGCCGCGATTTTGCAAAAAAATTTTAATATTTTTTTTAAACGTAACGTATAGGGGCTGCGCGTTAGTTCTATGCGATACTCAAAATTAAAATTTTAATCTTCGAAACCAAGCAGTTAAGAGCGTTAACTCTTCCGAAAGTCTCAAAATGGCTAGTATGGGGGTACGATCGAACTGATACATCGCTTGTTTTCAAGCAAAAATATATATTTTTTATATTTTATTCTGATGAACTTTAGGCTTCTGAACATTTCATGTATAGATACTTTTTTGACGAAATTCAACACTACTGAGTTATAAGTGATTGAATTTTAATACTTGTCGCCATTTTGCAAAAAATTGACAAAATGGATTTTGCTAACAAACATACACAGGATGCTTAAGAAATCTATACTGTCACAAAAATTGAAATTCAAATATGTATAAATAAGCTCACACTGACCTTAACTATATTGAAAATCTTATGAGCGTATGTATGGTGGGTCGATCGACTCATCACACTAAACGTGTTTTGAAAAAAAAATACTTTTATTTTTTAATTTTTAATTTTTTTTTAAAGTATCGTAAGTATAGTCAAAAGCTCTATTTTGTATCAAAAATTCAAGTCGATTTCTTGAATAGAAGCCTCATACGAGCGTTAACTATATGCAGAGTCGCATAAAAGCTCGTTCGAGGTCTCGGTCAATATATGGTAAGACTCGGTTTTTTAAAAAAAAAAAATAATTAAAAATTGCTTTTATATGCAAATTAAAATTCCGAACACTTTTTGCATACGACATTTTTCAGTAGGATTTCATTTAGCAAAGTTATGACACTTTGAATTTTTACGATAGCCGCCATTTTGCAAAAAAATTTTATATATATTTTTTAAACGTAACGTATAGGGGCTGCGCGTTAGTTCTATGCGATACTCAAAATTAAAATTTTTATCTTCGAAACCAAGCAGTTAAGAGCGTTAACTCTTCCGAAAGTCTCAAAATGGCTAGTATGGGGGTACGATCGAACTGATACATCGCTTGTTTTCAAGCAAAAATATATATTTTTTATATTTTATTCTGATGAACTTTAGGCTTCTGAACATTTCATGTATAGATACTTTTTTGACGAAATTTAACACTACTGAGTTATAAGTGATTGAATTTTAATACTTGTCGCCATTTTGCAAAAAATTGACAAAATGGATTTTGCTAACAAACATACACAGGATGCTTAAGAATTCTATACTGTCACAAAAATTGAAATTCAAATATGTATAAATAAGCTCACACTGACCTTAACTATATTGAAAATCTTATGAGCGTATGTATGGTGGGTCGATCGACTCATCACACTAAACGTGTTTTGAAAAAAAAATACTTTTATTTTTTAATTTTTAATTTTTTTTTTAAGTATCGTAAGTATAGTCAAAAGCTCTATTTTGTATCAAAAATTCAAGTCGATTTCTTAAATAGAAGCCTCATACGAGCGTTAACTATATGCAGAGTCGCATAAAAGCTCGTTCGAGGTCTCGGTCAATATATGGTAAGACTCGGTTTTTATTAAAAAAAAAATAATTAAAAATTGCTTTTATATGCAAATTAAAATTCCGAACACTTTTTGCATACGACATTTTTCAGTAGGATTTCATTTAGCAAAGTTATGACACTTTGAATTTTTACGATAGCCGCCATTTTGCAAAAAAATTTTATATATTATTTTTAAACGTAACGTATAGGGGCTGCGCGTTAGTTCTATGCGATACTCGAAATTAAAATTTTAATCTTCGAAACCAAGCAGTTAAGAGCGTTAACTTTTCCGAAAGTCTCAAAATGGCTAGTATGGGGGTACGATCGAACTGATACATCGCTTGTTTTCAAGCAAAAATATATATTTTTTATATTTTATTCTGATGAACTTTAGGCTTCTGAACATTTCATGTATAGATACTTTTTTGACGAAATTCAACACTACTGAGTTATAAGTGATTGAATTTTAATACTTGTCGCCATTTTGCAAAAAATTGACAAAATGGATTTTGCTAACAAACATACACAGGCTGCTTAAGAATTCTATACTGTCACAAAAATTAAAATTTAAATATGTATAAATAAGCTCACACTGACCTTAACTATATTGAAAATCTTATGAGCGTATGTATGGTGGGTCGATCGACTCATCACACTAAACGTGTTTCGAAAAAAAAATACTTTTATTTTTTAATTTTTAATTTTTTTTTAAAGTATCGTAAGTATAGTCAAAAGCTCTATTTCGTATCAAAAATTCAAGTCGATTTCTTAAATAGAAACCTCATACGAGCGTTAACTATATGCAGAGTCGCATAAAAGCTCGTTCGAGGTCTCGGTCAATATATGGTAAGACTCGGTTTTTATTAAAAAAAAAATAAAGAAAAATTGCTTTTATATGCAAATTAAAATTCCGAACACTTTTTGCATACGACATTTTTCAGTAGGATTTCATTTAGCAAAGTTATGACACTTTGAATTTTCACGATAGCCGCCATTTTGCAAAAAAATTTTATATATTTTTTTTAAACGTAACGTATAGGGGCTGCGCGTTAGTTCTATGCGATACTCAAAATTAAAATTTTAATCTTCGAAACCAAGCAGTTAAGAGCGTTAACTCTTCCGAAAGTCTCAAAATGGCTAGTATGGGGGTACGATCGAACTGATACATCGCTTGTTTTCAAGCAAAAATATATATTTTTTATATTTTATTCTGATGAACTTTAGGCTTTTGAACATTTCATGTATAGATACTTTTTTGACGAAATTCAACACTACTGAGTTATAAGTGATTGAATTTTAATACTTGTCGCCATTTTGCAAAAAATTGACAAAATGGATTTTGCTAACAAACATACACAGGATGCTTAAGAATTCTATACTGTCACAAAAATTGAAATTCAAATATGTATAAATAAGCTCACACTGACCTTAACTATATTGAAAATCTTATGAGCGTATGTATGGTGGGTCGATCGACTCATCACACTAAACGTGTTTTGAAAAAAAAATACTTTTATTTTTTAATTTTTAATTTTTTTTTAAAGTATCGTAAGTATAGTCAAAAGCTCTATTTTGTATCAAAAATTCAAGTCGATTTCTTAAATAGAAGCCTCATACGAGCGTTAACTATATGCAGAGTCGCATAAAAGCTCGTTCGAGGTCTCGGTCAATATATGGTAAGACTCGGTTTTTATTAAAAAAAATAATTAAAAATTGCTTTTATATGCAAATTAAAATTCCAAACACTTTTTGCATACAACATTTTTCAGTAGGATTTCATTTAGCAAAGTTATGACACTTTGAATTTTTACGATAGCCGCCATTTTGCAAAAAAATTTTATATATTTTTTTTAAACGTAACGTATAGGGGCTGCGCGTTAGTTCTATGCGATACTCAAAATTAAAATTTTAATCTTCGAAACCAAGCAGTTAAGAGCGGTAACTCTTCCGAAAGTCTCAAAATGGCTAGTATGGGGGTACGATCAAACTGATACATCGCTTGTTTTCAAGCAAAAATATATATTTTTTATATTTTATTCTGATGAACTTTAGGCTTCTAAACATTTCATGCATAGATACTTTTTTGACGAAATTCAACACTACTGAGTTATAAGTGATTGAATTTTAATACTTGTCGCCATTTTGCAAAAAATTAACAAAATGGATTTTGCTAACAAACATACACAGGATGCTTAAGAATTCTATACTGTCACAAAAATTAAAATTCAAATATGTATAAATAAGCTCACACTGACCTTAACTATATTGAAAATCTTATGAGCGTATGTATGATGGGTCGATCGACTCATCACACTAAACGTGTTTTGAAAAAAAAATACTTTTATTTTTTAATTTTTAATTTTTTTTTAAAGTATCGTAAGTATAGTCAAAAGCTCTATTTTGTATCATAAATTCAAGTCGATTTCTTAAATAGAAGCCTCATACGAGCGTTAACTATATGCAGAGTCGCATAAAAGCTCGTTCGAGGTCTCGGTCAATATATGGTAAGACTCGGTTTTTATTAAAAAAAAAATAATTAAAAATTGCTTTTATATGCAAATTAAAATTCCGAACACTTTTTGCATACGACATTTTTCAGTAGGATTTCATTTAGCAAAGTTATGACACTTTGAATTTTTACGATAGCCGCCATTTTGCAAAAAAATTTTATATATTTTTTTTAAACGTAACGTATAGGGGCTGCGCGTTAGTTCTATGCGATACTCAAAATTAAAATTTTAATCTTCAAAACCAAGCAGTTAAGAGCGTTAACTCTTCCGAAAGTCTCAAAATGGCTAGTATGGGGGTACGATCGAACTGATACATCGCTTGTTTTCAAGCAAAAATATATATTTTTTATATTTTATTCTGATGAACTTTAGGCTTCTGAACATTTCATGTATAGATACTTTTTTGACGAAATTTAACACTACTGAGTTATAAGTGATTGAATTTTAATACTTGTCGCCATTTTGCAAAAAATTGACAAAATGGATTTTGCTAACAAACATACACAGGATGCTTAAGAATTCTATACTGTCACAAAAATTGAAATTCAAATATGTATAAATAAGCTCACACTGACCTTAACTATATTGAAAATCTTATGAGCGTATGTATGATGGGTCGATCGACTCATCACACTAAACGTGTTTTGAAAAAAAAAATACTTTTATTTTTTAATTTTTAATTTTTTTTTAAAGTATCGTAAGTATAGTCAAAAGTTCTATTTTGTATCAAAAATTCAAGTCGATTTTTTAAATAACAGCCTTATACGAGCGTTAACTATATGCAGAGTCGCATAAAAGCTCGTTCGAGGTCTCGGTCAATATATGGTAAGACTCGGTTTTTATTAAAAAAAAAATAATTAAAAATTGCTTTTATATGCAAATTACAATTCCGAACACTTTTTGCATACGACATTTTTTAGTAGGATTTCATTTAGCAAAGTTATGACACTTTGAATTTTTACGATAGCCGCCATTTTGCAAAAAAATTTTATATATTTTTTTTAAACGTAACGTATAGGGGCTGCGCGTTAGTTCTATGCGATACTCAAAATTAAAATTTTAATCTTCGAAACCAAGCAGTTAAGAGCGTTAACTCTTCCGAAAGTCTCAAAATGGCTAGTATGGGGGTACGATCGAACTGATACATCGCTTGTTTTCAAGCAAAAATATATATTTTTTATATTTTATTCTGATGAACTTTAGGCTTCTGAACATTTCATGTATAGATACTTTTTTGACGAAATTCAACACTACTGAGTTATAAGTGATTGAATTTTAATACTTGTCGCCATTTTGCAAAAAATTGACAAAATGGAGTTTGCTAACAAACATACACAGGATGCTTAAGAATTCTATACTGTCACAAAAATTGAAATTCAAATATGTATAAATAAGCTCACACTGACCTTAACTATATTGAAAATCTTATGAGCGTATGTATGGTGGGTCGATCGACTCATCACACTAAACGTGTTTTGAAAAAAAAATACTTTTATTTTTTAATTTTTAATTTTTTTTTAAAGTATCGTAAGTATAGTCAAAAGCTCTATTTTGTATCAAAAATTCAAGTCGATTTCTTAAATAGAAGCCTCATACGAGCGTTAACTATATGCAGAGTCGCATAAAAGCTCGTTCGAGGTCTCGGTCAATATATGGTAAGACTCGGTTTTTATTAAAAAAAAAATAATTAAAAATTGCTTTTATATGCAAATTAAAATTCCAAACACTTTTTGCATACAACATTTTTCAGTAGGATTTCATTTAGCAAAGTTATGACACTTTGAATTTTTACGATAGCCGCCATTTTGCAAAAAAATTTTATATATTTTTTTTAAACGTAACGTATAGGGGCTGCGCGTTAGTTCTATGCGATACTCAAAATTAAAATTTTAATCTTCGAAACCAAGCAGTTAAGAGCGTTAACTCTTCCGAAAGTCTCAAAATGGCTAGTATGGGGGTACGATCGAACTGATACATCGCTTGTTTTCAAGCAAAAATATATATTTTTTATATTTTATTCTGATGAACTTTAGGCTTTTGAACATTTCATGTATAGATACTTTTTTGACAAAATTCAACACTACTGAGTTATAAGTGATTGAATTTTAATACTTGTCGCCATTTTGCAAAAAATTGACAAAATGGATTTTGCTAACAAACATACACAGGATGCTTAAGAATTCTATACTGTCACAAAAATTGAAATTCAAATATGTATAAATAAGCTCACACTGACCTTAACTATATTGAAAATCTTATGAGCGTATGTATGGTGGGTCGATCGACTCATCACACTAAACGTGTTTTGAAAAAAAAATACTTTTATTTTTTAATTTTTAATTTTTTTTTAAAGTATCGTAAGTATAGTCAAAAGCTCTATTTTGTATCAAAAATTGAAGTCGATTTCTTAAACAGAAGCCTCATACGAGCGTTAACTATATGCAGAGTCGCATAAAAGCTCGTTCGAGGTCTCGGTCAATATATGGTAAGACTCGGTTTTTATTAAAAAAAAAATAATAAAAAATTGCTTTTATATGCAAATTAAAATTCCGAACACTTTTTGTTTACAACATTTTTCAGTAGGATTTCATTTAGCAAAGTTATGACACTTTGAATTTTTACGATAGCCGCCATTTTGCAAAAAAATTTTATATATTTTTTTTAAACGTAACGTATAGGGGCTGCGCGTTAGTTCTATGCGATACTCAAAATTAAAATTTTAATCTTCGAAACCAAGCAGTTAAGAGCGTTAACTCTTCCGAAAGTCTCAAAATGGCTAGTATGGGGGTACGATCGAACTGATACATCGCTTGTTTTCAAGCAAAAATATATATTTTTTATATTTTATTCTGATGAACTTTAGGCTTCTGAACATTTCATGTATAGATACTTTTTTGACCAAATTCAACACTACTGAGTTATAAGTGATTGAATTTTAATACTTGTCGCCATTTTGCAAAAAATTGACAAAATGGATTTTGCTAACAAACATACACAGGATGCTTAAGAATTCTATACTGTCACAAAAATTGAAATTCAAATATGTATAAATAAGCTCACACTGACCTTAACTATATTGAAAATCTTATGAGCGTATGTATGGTGGGTCGATCGACTCATCACACTAAACGTGTTTTGAAAAAAAAATACTTTTATTTTTTAATTTTTAATTTTTTTTAAAGTATCGTAAGTATAGTCAAAAGCTCTATTTTGTATCAAAAATTCAAGTCGATTTCTTAAATAGAAGCCTCATACGAGCGTTAACTATATGCAGAGTCGCATAAAAGCTCGTTCGAGGTCTCGGTCAATATATGGTAAGACTCGGTTTTTTAAAAAAAAAAAATAATTAAAAATTGCTTTTATATGCAAATTAAAATTCCGAACACTTTTTGCATACGACATTTTTCAGTAGGATTTTATTTAGCAAAGTTATGACACTTTGAATTTTTACGATAGCCGCCATTTTGCAAAAAAATTTTATATATATTTTTTAAACGTAACGTATAGGGGCTGCGCGTTAGTTCTATGCGATACTCAAAATTAAAATTTTTATCTTCGAAACCAAGCAGTTAAGAGCGTTAACTCTTCCGAAAGTCTCAAAATGGCTAGTATGGGGGTACGATCGAACTGATACATCGCTTGTTTTCAAGCAAAAATATATATTTTTTATATTTTATTCTGATGAACTTTAGGCTTCTGAACATTTCATGTATAGATACTTTTTTGACGAAATTCAACACTACTGAGTTATAAGTAATTGAATTTTAATACTTGTCGCCATTTTGCAAAAAATTGACAAAATGGATTTTGCTAACAAACATACACAGGATGCTTAAGAATTCTATACTGTCACAAAAATTGAAATTCAAATTTGTATAAATAAGCTCACACTGACCTTAACTATATTGAAAATCTTATGAGCGTATGTATGGTGGGTCGATCGACTCATCACACTAAACGTGTTTTGAAAAAAAAATACTTTTATTTTTTAATTTTTAATTTTTTTTTAAAGTATCGTAAGTATAGTCAAAAGCTCTATTTTGTATCAAAAATTCAAGTCGATTTCTTAAATAGAAGCCTCATACGAGCGTTAACTATATGCAGAGTCGCATAAAAGCTCGTTCGAGGTCTCGGTCAATATATGGTAAGACTCGGTTTTTATTAAAAAAAATAATTAAAAATTGCTTTTATATGCAAATTAAAATTCCAAACACTTTTTGCATACAACATTTTTCAGTAGGATTTCATTTACCAAAGTTATGACACTTTGAATTTTTACGATAGCCGCCATTTTGCAAAAAAATTTTATATATTTTTTTTAAACGTAACGTATAGGGGCTGCGCGTTAGTTCTATGCGATACTCAAAATTAAAATTTTAATCTTCGAAACCAAGCAGTTAAGAGCGTTAACTCTTCCGAAAGTCTCAAAATGGCTAGTATGGGGGTACGATCAAACTGATACATCGCTTGTTTTCAAGCAAAAATATATATTTTTTATATTTTATTCTGATGAACTTTAGGCTTCTAAACATTTCATGCATAGATACTTTTTTGACGAAATTCAACACTACTGAGTTATAAGTGATTGAATTTTAATACTTGTCGCCATTTTGCAAAAAATTAACAAAATGGATTTTGCTAACAAACATACACAGGATGCTTAAGAATTCTATACTGTCACAAAAATTAAAATTCAAATATGTATAAATAAGCTCACACTGACCTTAACTATATTGAAAATCTTATGAGCGTATGTATGATGGGTCGATCGACTCATCACACTAAACGTGTTTTGAAAAAAAAATACTTTTATTTTTTAATTTTTAATTTTTTTTTAAAGTATCGTAAGTATAGTCAAAAGCTCTATTTTGTATCATAAATTCAAGTCGATTTCTTAAATAGAAGCCTCATACGAGCGTTAACTATATGCAGAGTCGCATAAAAGCTCGTTCGAGGTCTCGGTCAATATATGGTAAGACTCGGTTTTTATTAAAAAAAAAATAATTAAAAATTGCTTTTATATGCAAATTAAAATTCCGAACACTTTTTGCATACGACATTTTTCAGTAGGATTTCATTTAGCAAAGTTATGACACTTTGAATTTTTACGATAGCCGCCATTTTGCAAAAAAATTTTATATATTTTTTTTAAACGTAACGTATAGGGGCTGCGCGTTAGTTCTATGCGATACTCAAAATTAAAATTTTAATCTTCAAAACCAAGCAGTTAAGAGCGTTAACTCTTCCGAAAGTCTCAAAATGGCTAGTATGGGGGTACGATCGAACTGATACATCGCTTGTTTTCAAGCAAAAATATATATTTTTTATATTTTATTCTGATGAACTTTAGGCTTCTGAACATTTCATGTATAGATACTTTTTTGACGAAATTTAACACTACTGAGTTATAAGTGATTGAATTTTAATACTTGTCGCCATTTTGCAAAAAATTGACAAAATGGATTTTGCTAACAAACATACACAGGATGCTTAAGAATTCTATACTGTCACAAAAATTGAAATTCAAATATGTATAAATAAGCTCACACTGACCTTAACTATATTGAAAATCTTATGAGCGTATGTATGATGGGTCGATCGACTCATCACACTAAACGTGTTTTGAAAAAAAAAATACTTTTATTTTTTAATTTTTAATTTTTTTTTAAAGTATCGTAAGTATAGTCAAAAGTTCTATTTTGTATCAAAAATTCAAGTCGATTTTTTAAATAACAGCCTTATACGAGCGTTAACTATATGCAGAGTCGCATAAAAGCTCGTTCGAGGTCTCGGTCAATATATGGTAAGACTCGGTTTTTATTAAAAAAAAAATAATTAAAAATTGCTTTTATATGCAAATTACAATTCCGAACACTTTTTGCATACGACATTTTTTAGTAGGATTTCATTTAGCAAAGTTATGACACTTTGAATTTTTACGATAGCCGCCATTTTGCAAAAAAATTTTATATATTTTTTTTAAACGTAACGTATAGGGGCTGCGCGTTAGTTCTATGCGATACTCAAAATTAAAATTTTAATCTTCGAAACCAAGCAGTTAAGAGCGTTAACTCTTCCGAAAGTCTCAAAATGGCTAGTATGGGGGTACGATCGAACTGATACATCGCTTGTTTTCAAGCAAAAATATATATTTTTTATATTTTATTCTGATGAACTTTAGGCTTCTGAACATTTCATGTATAGATACTTTTTTGACGAAATTCAACACTACTGAGTTATAAGTGATTGAATTTTAATACTTGTCGCCATTTTGCAAAAAATTGACAAAATGGAGTTTGCTAACAAACATACACAGGATGCTTAAGAATTCTATACTGTCACAAAAATTGAAATTCAAATATGTATAAATAAGCTCACACTGACCTTAACTATATTGAAAATCTTATGAGCGTATGTATGGTGGGTCGATCGACTCATCACACTAAACGTGTTTTGAAAAAAAAATACTTTTATTTTTTAATTTTTAATTTTTTTTTAAAGTATCGTAAGTATAGTCAAAAGCTCTATTTTGTATCAAAAATTCAAGTCGATTTCTTAAATAGAAGCCTCATACGAGCGTTAACTATATGCAGAGTCGCATAAAAGCTCGTTCGAGGTCTCGGTCAATATATGGTAAGACTCGGTTTTTATTAAAAAAAAAATAATTAAAAATTGCTTTTATATGCAAATTACAATTCCGAACACTTTTTGCATACGACATTTTTTAGTAGGATTTCATTTAGCAAAGTTATGACACTTTGAATTTTTACGATAGCCGCCATTTTGCAAAAAAATTTTATATATTTTTTTTAAACGTAACGTATAGGGGCTGCGCGTTAGTTCTATGCGATACTCAAAATTAAAATTTTAATCTTCGAAACCAAGCAGTTAAGAGCGTTAACTCTTCCGAAAGTCTCAAAATGGCTAGTATGGGGGTACGATCGAACTGATACATCGCTTGTTTTCAAGCAAAAATATATATTTTTTATATTTTATTCTGATGAACTTTAGGCTTCTGAACATTTCATGTATAGATACTTTTTTGACGAAATTCAACACTACTGAGTTATAAGTGATTGAATTTTAATACTTGTCGCCATTTTGCAAAAAATTGACAAAATGGAGTTTGCTAACAAACATACACAGGATGCTTAAGAATTCTATACTGTCACAAAAATTGAAATTCAAATATGTATAAATAAGCTCACACTGACCTTAACTATATTGAAAATCTTATGAGCGTATGTATGGTGGGTCGATCGACTCATCACACTAAACGTGTTTTGAAAAAAAAATACTTTTATTTTTTAATTTTTAATTTTTTTTTAAAGTATCGTAAGTATAGTCAAAAGCTCTATTTTGTATCAAAAATTGAAGTCGATTTCTTAAACAGAAGCCTCATACGAGCGTTAACTATATGCAGAGTCGCATAAAAGCTCGTTCGAGGTCTCGGTCAATATATGGTAAGACTCGGTTTTTATTAAAAAAAAAATAATAAAAAATTGCTTTTATATGCAAATTAAAATTCCGAACACTTTTTGCATACAACATTTTTCAGTAGGATTTCATTTAGCAAAGTTATGACACTTTGAATTTTTACGATAGCCGCCATTTTGCAAAAAAATTTTATATATTTTTTTTAAACGTAACGTATAGGGGCTGCGCGTTAGTTCTATGCGATACTCAAAATTAAAATTTTAATCTTCGAAACCAAGCAGTTAAGAGCGTTAACTCTTCCGAAAGTCTCAAAATGGCTAGTATGGGGGTACGATCGAACTGATACATCGCTTGTTTTCAAGCAAAAATATATATTTTTTATATTTTATTCTGATGAACTTTAGGCTTTTGAACATTTCATGTATAGATACTTTTTTGACAAAATTCAACACTACTGAGTTATAAGTGATTGAATTTTAATACTTGTCGCCATTTTGCAAAAAATTGACAAAATGGATTTTGCTAACAAACATACACAGGATGCTTAAGAATTCTATACTGTCACAAAAATTGAAATTCAAATATGTATAAATAAGCTCACACTGACCTTAACTATATTGAAAATCTTATGAGCGTATGTATGGTGGGTCGATCGACTCATCACACTAAACGTGTTTTGAAAAAAAAATACTTTTATTTTTTAATTTTTAATTTTTTTTTAAAGTATCGTAAGTATAGTCAAAAGCTCTATTTTGTATCAAAAATTGAAGTCGATTTCTTAAACAGAAGCCTCATACGAGCGTTAACTATATGCAGAGTCGCATAAAAGCTCGTTCGAGGTCTCGGTCAATATATGGTAAGACTCGGTTTTTATTAAAAAAAAAATAATAAAAAATTGCTTTTATATGCAAATTAAAATTCCGAACACTTTTTGCATACAACATTTTTCAGTAGGATTTCATTTAGCAAAGTTATGACACTTTGAATTTTTACGATAGCCGCCATTTTGCAAAAAAATTTTATATATTTTTTTTAAACGTAACGTATAGGGGCTGCGCGTTAGTTCTATGCGATACTCAAAATTAAAATTTTAATCTTCGAAACCAAGCAGTTAAGAGCGTTAACTCTTCCGAAAGTCTCAAAATGGCTAGTATGGGGGTACGATCGAACTGATACATCGCTTCTTTTCAAGCAAAAATATATATTTTTTATATTTTATTCTGATGAACTTTAGGCTTCTGAACATTTCATGTATAGATACTTTTTTGACGAAATTCAACACTACTGAGTTATAAGTGATTGAATTTTAATACTTGTCGCCATTTTGCAAAAAATTGACAAAATGGATTTTGCTAACAAACATACACAGGATGCTTAAGAAATCTATACTGTCACAAAAATTGAAATTCAAATATGTATAAATAAGCTCACACTGACCTTAACTATATTGAAAATCTTATGAGCGTATGTATGGTGGGTCGATCGACTCATCACACTAAACGTGTTTTGAAAAAAAAATACTTTTATTTTTTAATTTTTAATTTTTTTTTAAAGTATCGTAAGTATAGTCAAAAGCTCTATTTTGTATCAAAAATTCAAGTCGATTTCTTAAATAAAAGCCTCATACGAGCGTTAACTATATGCAGAGTCGCATAAAAGCTCGTTCGAGGTCTCGGTCAATATATGGTAAGACTCGGTTTTTATTAAAAAAAAAATAATTAAAAATTGCTTTTATATGCAAATTAAAATTCCGAACACTTTTTGCATACAACATTTTTCAGTAGGATTTCATTTAGCAAAGTTATGACACTTTGAATTTTTACAAAAGCCGCCATTTTGCAAAAAAATTTTATATATTTTTTTTAAACGTAACGTATAGGGGTTAGTTGCGCGTTAGTTCTATGCGATACTCAAAATTTAAATTTTAATCTTCGAAACCAAGCAGTTAAGAGCGTTAACTCTTCCGAAAGTCTCAAAATGGCTAGTATGGGGGTACGATCGAACTGATACATCGCTTGTTTTCAAGCAAAAATATATATTTTTTATATTTTATTCTGATGAACTTTAGGCTTCTGAACATTTCATGTATAGATACTTTTTTGACGAAATTCAACACTACTGAGTTATAAGTGATTGAATTTTAATACTTGTCGCCATTTTGCAAAAAATTGACAAAATGGAGTTTGCTAACAAACATACACAGGATGCTTAAGAATTCTATACTGTCACAAAAATTGAAATTCAAATATGTATAAATAAGCTCACACTGACCTTAACTATATTGAAAATCTTATGAGCGTATGTATGGTGGGTCGATCGACTCATCACACTAAACGTGTTTTGAAAAAAAAATACTTTTATTTTTTAATTTTTAATTTTTTTTTAAAGTATCGTAAGTATAGTCAAAAGCTCTATTTTGTATCAAAAATTCAAGTCGATTTCTTAAATAGAAGCCTCATACGAGCGTTAACTATATGCAGAGTCGCATAAAAGCTCGTTCGAGGTCTCGGTCAATATATGGTAAGACTCGGTTTTTATTAAAAAAAAAATAATTAAAAATTGCTTTTATATGCAAATTAAAATTCCGAACACTTTTTGCATACAACATTTTTCAGTAGGATTTCATTTAGCAAAGTTATGACACTTTGAATTTTTACGATAGCCGCCATTTTGCAAAAAAATTTTATATATTTTTTTTAAACGTAACGTATAGGGGCTGCGCGTTAGTTCTATGCGATACTCAAAATTAAAATTTTAATCTTCGAAACCAAGCAGTTAAGAGCGTTAACTCTTCCGAAAGTCTCAAAATGGCTAGTATGGGGGTACGATCGAACTGATACATCGCTTGTTTTCAAGCAAAAATATATATTTTTTATATTTTATTCTGATGAACTTTAGGCTTTTGAACATTTCATGTATAGATACTTTTTTGACAAAATTCAACACTACTGAGTTATAAGTGATTGAATTTTAATACTTGTCGCCATTTTGCAAAAAATTGACAAAATGGATTTTGCTAACAAACATACACAGGATGCTTAAGAATTCTATACTGTCACAAAAATTGAAATTCAAATATGTATAAATAAGCTCACACTGACCTTAACTATATTGAAAATCTTATGAGCGTATGTATGGTGGGTCGATCGACTCATCACACTAAACGTGTTTTGAAAAAAAAATACTTTTATTTTTTAATTTTTAATTTTTTTTTAAAGTATCGTAAGTATAGTCAAAAGCTCTATTTTGTATCAAAAATTGAAGTCGATTTCTTAAACAGAAGCCTCATACGAGCGTTAACTATATGCAGAGTCGCATAAAAGCTCGTTCGAGGTCTCGGTCAATATATGGTAAGACTCGGTTTTTATTAAAAAAAAAATAATAAAAAATTGCTTTTATATGCAAATTAAAATTCCGAACACTTTTTGCATACAACATTTTTCAGTAGGATTTCATTTAGCAAAGTTATGACACTTTGAATTTTTACGATAGCCGCCATTTTGCAAAAAAATTTTATATATTTTTTTTAAACGTAACGTATAGGGGCTGCGCGTTAGTTCTATGCGATACTCAAAATTAAAATTTTAATCTTCGAAACCAAGCAGTTAAGAGCGTTAACTCTTCCGAAAGTCTCAAAATGGCTAGTATGGGGGTACGATCGAACTGATACATCGCTTCTTTTCAAGCAAAAATATATATTTTTTATATTTTATTCTGATGAACTTTAGGCTTCTGAACATTTCATGTATAGATACTTTTTTGACGAAATTCAACACTACTGAGTTATAAGTGATTGAATTTTAATACTTGTCGCCATTTTGCAAAAAATTGACAAAATGGATTTTGCTAACAAACATACACAGGATGCTTAAGAAATCTATACTGTCACAAAAATTGAAATTCAAATATGTATAAATAAGCTCACACTGACCTTAACTATATTGAAAATCTTATGAGCGTATGTATGGTGGGTCGATCGACTCATCACACTAAACGTGTTTTGAAAAAAAAATACTTTTATTTTTTAATTTTTAATTTTTTTTTAAAGTATCGTAAGTATAGTCAAAAGCTCTATTTTGTATCAAAAATTCAAGTCGATTTCTTAAATAAAAGCCTCATACGAGCGTTAACTATATGCAGAGTCGCATAAAAGCTCGTTCGAGGTCTCGGTCAATATATGGTAAGACTCGGTTTTTATTAAAAAAAAAATAATTAAAAATTGCTTTTATATGCAAATTAAAATTCCGAACACTTTTTGCATACAACATTTTTCAGTAGGATTTCATTTAGCAAAGTTATGACACTTTGAATTTTTACAAAAGCCGCCATTTTGCAAAAAAATTTTATATATTTTTTTTAAACGTAACGTATAGGGGTTAGTTGCGCGTTAGTTCTATGCGATACTCAAAATTAAAATTTTAATCTTCGAAACCAAGCAGTTAAGAGCGTTAACTCTTCCGAAAGTCTCAAAATGGCTAGTATGGGGGTACGATCGAACTGATACATCGCTTGTTTTCAAGCAAAAATATATATTTTTTATATTTTATTCTGATGAACTTTAGGCTTCTGAACATTTCATGTATAGATACTTTTTTGACGAAATTCAACACTACTGAGTTATAAGTGATTGAATTTTAATACTTGTCGCCATTTTGCAAAAAATTGACAAAATGGATTTTGCTAACAAACATACACAGGATGCTTAAGAATTCTATACTGTCACAAAAATTGAAATTCAAATATGTATAAATAAGCTCACACTGACCTTAACTATATTGAAAATCTTATGAGCGTATGTATGGTGGGTCGATCGACTCATCACACTAAACGTGTTTTGAAAAAAAAATACTTTTATTTTTTAATTTTTAATTTTTTTTTAAAGTATCGTAAGTATAGTCAAAAGCTCTATTTTGTATCAAAAATTCAAGTCGATTTCTTAAATAGAAGCCTCATACGAGCGTTAACTATATGCAGAGTCGCATAAAAGCTCGTTCGAGGTCTCGGTCAATATATGGTAAGACTCGGTTTTTATTAAAAAAAAAATAATTAAAAATTGCTTTTATATGCAAATTAAAATTCCGAACACTTTTTGCTTACGACATTTTTCAGTAGGATTTTATTTAGCAAAGTTATGACACTTTGAATTTTTACGATAGCCGCCATTTTGCAAAAAAATTTTATATATATTTTTTAAACGTAACGTATAGGGGCTGCGCGTTAGTTCTATGCGATACTTAAAATTAAAATTTTAATCTTCGAAACCAAGCAGTTAAGAGCGTTAACTCTTCCGAAAGTCTCAAAATGGCTAGTATGGGGGTACGATCGAACTGATACATCGCTTATTTTCAAGCAAAAATATATATTTTTTATATTTTATTCTGATGAAATTTAGGCTTCTGAACATTTCATGTATAGATGTTTTTTTGACGAAATTCAACACTACTGAGTTATAAGTGATTGAATTTTAATACTTGTCGCCATTTTGCAAAAAATTGACAAAATGGATTTTGCTAACAAACATACACAGGATGCTTAAGAATTCTATACTGTCACAAAAATTGAAATTCAAATATGTATAAATAAGCTCACACTGACCTTAACTATATTGAAAATCTTATGAGCGTATGTATGGTGGGTCGATCGACTCATCACACACTAAACGTGTTTTGAAAAAAAAATACTTTTATTTTGTAATTTTTAATTTTTTTTTAAAGTATCGTAAGTATAGTCAAAAGCTCTATTTGGTATCAAAAATTTAAGTCGATTTCTTAAATAGAAGCCTCATACGAGCGTTAACTATATGCAGAGTCGCATAAAAGCTCGTTCGAGGTCTCGGTCAATATATGGTAAGACTCGGTTTTTATTAAAAAAAAATAATTAAAAATTGCTTTTATATGCAAATTAAAATTCCGAACACTTTTTGCATACAACATTTTTCAGTAGGATTTTATTTAGCAAAGTTATGACACTTTGAATTTTTACGATAGCCGCCATTTTGCAAAAAAATTTTATATATTTTTTTTAAACGTAACGTATAGGGGCTGCGCGTTAGTTCTATGCGATACTCAAAATTAAAATTTTAATCTTCGAAACCAAGCAGTTAAGAGCGTTAACTCTTCCGAAAGTCTCAAAATGGCTAGTATGGGGGTACGATCGAACTGATACATCGCTTGTTTTCAAGCAAAAATATATATTTTTTATATTTTATTCTGATGAACTTTAGGCTTCTGAACATTTCATGTATAGATACTTTTTTGACGAAATTCAACACTACTGAGTTATAAGTGATTGAATTTTAATACTTGTCGCCATTTTGCAAAAAATTGACAAAATGGATTTTGCTAACAAACATACACAGGATGCTTAAGAATTCTATACTGTCACAAAAATTGAAATTCAAATATGTATAAACAAGCTCACACTGACCTTAACTATATTGAAAATCTTATGAGCGTATGTATGGTGGGTCGATCGACTCATCACACTAAACGTGTTTTGAAAAAAAAATACTTTTATTTTTTAATTTTTAATATTTTTTTAAAGTATTGTAAGTATAGTCAAAAGCTTTATTTTGTATCATAAATTCAAGTCGATTTCTTAAATAGAAGCCTGATACGAGCGTTAACTATATGCAGAGTCGCATAAAAGCTCGTTCGAGGTCTCGGTCAATATATGGTAAGACTCGGTTTTTATTAAAAAAAAAATAATTAAAAATTGCTTTTATATGCAAATTAAAATTCCGAACACTTTTTGCATACGACATTTTTCAGTAGGATTTCATTTAGCAAAGTTATGACACTTTGCATTTTTACGATAGCCGCCATTTTGCAAAAAAATTTTATATATTTTTTTTAAACGTAACGTATAGGGGCTGCGCGTTAGTTCTATGCGATACTCAAAATTAAAATTTTAATCTTCGAAACCAAGCAGTTAAGAGCGTTAACTCTTCCGAAAGTCTCAAAATGGCTAGTATGGGGGTACGATCGAACTGATACATCGCTTGTTTTCAAGCAAAAATATATTATTTTTATATTTTATTCTGATGAACTTTAGGCTTCTGAACATTTCATGTATAGATACTTTTTTTACGAAATTCAACACTACTGAGTTATAAGTGATTGAATTTTAATACTTGTCGCCATTTTGCAAAAAATTGACAAAATGGATTTTGCTAACAAACATACACAGGATGCTTAAGAATTCTATACTGTCACAAAAATTGAAATTCAAATATGTATAAATAAGCTCACACTGACCTTAACTATATTGAAAATCTTATGAGCGTATGTATGGTGGGTCGATCGACTCATCACACTAAACGTGTTTTGAAAAAAAAATACTTTTATTTTTTAATTTTTAATTTTTTTTTAAAGTATCGTAAGTATAGTCAAAAGCTCTATTTTGTATCAAAAATTCAAGTCGATTTCTTAAATAGAAGCCTCATACGAGCGTTAACTATATGCAGAGTCGCATAAAAGCTCGTTCGAGGTCTCGGTCAATATATGGTAAGACTCGGTTTTTATTAAAAAAAAAATAATTAAAAATTGCTTTTATATGCAAATTAAAATTCCGAACACTTTTTGCATACGAAATTTTTCAGTAGGATTTCATTTAGCAAAGTTATGACACTTTGAATTTTTACGATAGCCGCCATTTTGCAAAAAAATTTTATATATTTTTTTTAAACGTAACGTATAGGGGCTGCGCGTTAGTTCTATGCGATACTCAAAATTAAAATTTTAATCTTCGAAACCAAGCAGTTAAGAGCGTTAACTCTTCCGAAAGTCTCAAAATGGCTAGTATGGGGGTACGATCGAACTGATACATCGCTTGTTTTCAAGCAAAAATATATATTTTTTATATTTTATTCTGATGAACTTTAGGCTTCTGAACATTTCATGTATAGATACTTTTTTGACGAAATTCAACACTACTGAGTTATAAGTGATTGAATTTTAATACTTGTCGCCATTTTGCAAAAAATTGACAAAATGGATTTTGCTAACAAACATACACAGGATGCTTAAGAATTCTATACTGTCACAAAAATTGAAATTCAAATATGTATAAATAAGCTCACACTGACCTTAACTATATTGAAAATCTTATGAGCGTATGTATGGTGGGTCGATCGACTCATCACACTAAACGTGTTTTGAAAAAAAAATACATTTATTTTTTAATTTTTAATTTTTTTTTAAAGTATCGTAAGTATAGTCAAAAGCTCTATTTTGTATCAAAAATTCAAGTCGATTTCTTAAATAGAAGCCTCATACGAGCGTTAACTATATGCAGAGTCGCATAAAAGCTCGTTCGAGGTCTCGGTCAATATATGGTAAGACTCGGTTTTTATTAAAAAAAAATAATTAAAAATTGCTTTTATATGCAAATTAAAATTCCGAACACTTTTTGCATACGACATTTTTCAGTAGGATTTCATTTAGCAAAGTTATGACACTTTGAATTTTTACGATAGCCGCCATTTTGCAAAAAAAATTTTATATATTTTTTTTAAACGTAACGTATAGGGGCTGCGCGTTAGTTCTATGCGATACTCAAAATTAAAATTTTAATCTTCGAAACCAAGCAGTTAAGAGCGTTAACTCTTCCGAAAGTCTCAAAATGGCTAGTATGGGGGTACGATCGAACTGATACATCGCTTGTTTTCAAGCAAAAATATATATTTTTTATATTTTATTCTGATGAACTTTAGGCTTCTGAACATTTCATGTATAGATACTTTTTTGACGAAATTCAACACTACTGAGTTATAAGTGATTGAATTTTAATACTTGTCGCCATTTTGCAAAAAATTGACAAAATGGATTTTGCTAACAAACATACACAGGATGCTTAAGAATTCTATACTGTCACAAAAATTGAAATTCAAATATGTATAAATAAGCTCACACTGACCTTAACTATATTGAAAATCTTATGAGCGTATGTATGGTGGGTCGATCGACTCATCACACTAAACGTGTTTTGAAAAAAAAATACTTTTATTTTTTAATTTTTAATTTTTTTTTAAAGTATCGTAAGTATAGTCAAAAGCTCTATTTTGTATCAAAAATTCAAGTCGATTTCTTAAATAGAAGCCTCATACGAGCGTTAACTATATGCAGAGTCGCATAAAAGCTCGTTCGAGGTCTCGGTCAATATATGGTAAGACTCGGTTTTTATTAAAAAAAAAATAATTAAAAATTGCTTTTATATGCAAATTAAAATTCCAAACACTTTTTGCATACAACATTTTTCAGTAGGATTTTATTTAGCAAAGTTATGACACTTTGAATTTTTACGATAGCCGCCATTTTGCAAAAAAATTTTATATATTTTTTTTAAACGTAACGTATAGGGGCTGCGCGTTAGTTTTATGCGATACTCAAAATTAAAATTTTAATCTTCGAAACCAAGCAGTTAAGAGCGTTAACTCTTCCGAAAGTCTCAAAATGGCTAGTATGGGGGTACGATCGAACTGATACATCGCTTGTTTTCAAGCAAAAATATATATTTTTTATATTTTATTCTGATGAACTTTAGGCTTCTGAACATTTCATGTATAGATACTTTTTTGACGAAATTCAACACTACTGAGTTATAAGTGATTGAATTTTAATACTTGTCGCGATTTTGCAAAAAATTGACAAAATGGATTTTGCTAACAAACATACACAGGATGCTTAAGAATTCTATACTGTCACAAAAATTGAAATTCAAATATGTATAAACAAGCTCACACTGACCTGAACTATATTGAAAATCTTATGAGCGTATGTATGGTGGGTCGATCGACTCATCACACTAAACGTGTTTTGAAAAAAAAATACTTTTATTTTTTAATTTTTAATTTTTTTTTATAGTATCGTAAGTATAGTCGAAAGCTCTGTTTTGTATCTAAATTCAAGTCAATTTCTTAAATAGAAACCTCATACGAGCGTTAACTGTATGCAGAGTCGCATAAAAGCTCGTTCGAGGTCTCGGTCAATATATGGTAAGACTCGGTTTTTATTAAAAAAAAAATAATTTAAAATTGCTTTTGTATGCAAATTAAAATTCCAAACACTTTTTGCATACGACATTTTTCAGTAGGATTTTATTTAGCAAAGTTATGACACTTTGAATTTTTACGATAGCCGCCATTTTGCAAAAAAATTTTATATATTTTTTTTAAACATAACGTATAGGGGCTGCACGTTAGTTCTATGCGTTACTCAAAATTTAAATTTTAATCTTCTGTACCATGCAGTTAAGAGCGTTAACTCTTCCGAAAGTCTCAAAATGGCTAGTATGGGGGTACGATCGAACTGATACATCGCTTGTTTTCAAGCAAAAATATATATTTTTTATATTTTATTCTGATGAACTTTAGGCTTCTGAACATTTCATGTATAGAGATTTTTTTGACGAAATTCAACACTACTGAGTTATAAGTGATTGAATTTTAATACTTGTCGCCATTTTGCAAAAAATTGACAAAATGGATTTTGCTAACAAACATACACAGGATGCTTAAGAATTCTATACTGTCACAAAAATTGAAATTCAAATATGTATAAACAAGCTCACACTGACCTTAACTATATTGAAAATCTTATGAGCGTATGTATGGTGGGTCGATCGACTCATCACACTAAACGTGTTTTGAAAAAAAAATACTTTTATTTTTTAATTTTTAATTTTTTTTTATAGTATCGTAAGTATAGTCGAAAGCTCTATTTTGTATTAAAAATTCAAATCGATTTCTTAAATAGAAACCTCATACGAGCGTTAACTGTATGCAGAGTCGCATAAAAGCTCGTTCGAGGTCTCGGTCAATATATGGTAAGACTCGGTTTTTATTAAAAAAAAAATAATTAAAAATTGCTTTTATATGCAAATTAAAATTCCAAACACTTTTTGCATACGACATTTTTCAGTAGGATGTCATTTAGCAAAGTTATGACACTTTGAATTTTTACGATAGCCGCCATTTTGAAAAAAAAATTTATATATTTTTTTTAAACATAACGTATAGGGGCTGCGCGTTATTTCTATGCGATACTTAAAATTTAAATTTTAATCTTTGAAACCAAGCAGTTAAGAGCGTTAACTTTTCCGAAAGTCTCAAAATGGCTAGTATGGGGGTACGATCGAACTGATACATCGCTTGTTTTCAAGCAAAAATATATATTTTTTATATTTTATTCTCATGAACTTTAGGCTTCTCAACATTTCATGTATTAAGACCTTTTTGACGAAATTCAACACTACTGAGTTATAAGTGATTGAATTTTAATACTTGTCGCCATTTTGCAAAAAATTGACAAAATGGATTTTGCTAACAAACATACACAGGATGCTTAAGAATTCTATACTGTCACAAAAATTGAAATTCAAATATGTATAAACAAGCTCACACTGACCTTAACTATATTAAAAATCTTATGAGCGTATGTATGGTGGGTCGATCGACTCATCACACTAAACGTGTTTTGAAAAAAAAATACTTTTATTTTTTAATTTTTAATTTTTTTTTTATAGTATCGTAAGTATAGTCGAGAGCTCTATTTTGTATTAAAAATTCAAATCGATTTCTTAAATAGAAACCTCATACGAGCGTTAACTCTATGCAGAGTCGCATAAAAGCTCGTTCGAGGTCTCGGTCAATATATGGTAAGACTCGGTTTTTATTAAAAAAAAAATAATTAAAAATTGCTTTTATATGCAAATTAAAATTCCAAACACTTTTTGCATACGACATTTTTCAGTAGGATGTCATTTAGCAAAGTTATGACACTTTGAATTTTTACGATAGCCGCCATTTTGAAAAAAAAATTTATATATTTTTTTTAAACATAACGTATAGGGGCTGCGCGTTATTTCTATGCGATACTTAAAATTTAAATTTTAATTTTTAAAACCAAGCAGTTAAGAGCGTTAACTCTTCCGAAAGTCTCAAAATGGCTAGTATGGGGGTACGATCGAACTGATACATCGCTTGTTTTAAAGCAAAAATATATATTTTTTATATTTTATTCTGATGAACTTTAAGCTTCTCAACATTTCATGTATTGAGACCTTTTTGACGAAATTCAACAATACTGAGTTATAAGTGATTGAATTTTAATACTTGTCGCCATTTTGCAAAAAATTGACAAAATGGATTTTGCTAACAAACATACACAGGATGCTTAAGAATTCTATACTGTCACAAAAATTGAAATTCAAATATGTATAAACAAGCTCACACTGACCTTAACTATATTAAAAATCTTATGAGCGTATGTATGGTGGGTCGATCGACTCATCACACTAAACGTGTTTTGAAAAAAAAATACTTTTATTTTTTAATTTTTAATTTTTTTTTTATAGTATCGTAAGTATAGTCGAGAGCTCTATTTTGTATTAAAAATTCAAATCGATTTCTTAAATAGAAACCTCATACGAGCGTTAACTCTATGCAGAGTCGCATAAAAGCTCGTTCGAGGTCTCGGTCAATATATGGTAAGACTCGGTTTTTATTAAAAAAAAAATAATTAAAAATTGCTTTTATATGCAAATTAAAATTCCAAACACTTTTTGCATACGACATTTTTCAGTAGGATGTCATTTAGCAAAGTTATGACACTTTGAATTTTTACGATAGCCGCCATTTTGAAAAAAAAATTTATATATTTTTTTTAAACATAACGTATAGGGGCTGCGCGTTATTTCTATGCGATACTTAAAATTTAAATTTTAATTTTTAAAACCAAGCAGTTAAGAGCGTTAACTCTTCCGAAAGTCTCAAAATGGCTAGTATGGGGGTACGATCGAACTGATACATCGCTTGTTTTAAAGCAAAAATATATATTTTTTATATTTTATTCTGATGAACTTTAAGCTTCTCAACATTTCATGTATTGAGACCTTTTTGACGAAATTCAACACTACTGAGTTATAAGTGATTGAATTTTAATACTTGTCGCCATTTTGCAAAAAATTGACAAAATGGATTTTGCTAACAAACATACACAGGATGCTTAAGAATTCTATACTGTCACAAAAATTGAAATTCAAATATGTATAAACAAGCTCACACTGACCTTAACTATATTGAAAATCTTATGAGCGTATGTATGGTGGGTCGATCGACTCATCACACTAAACGTGTTTTGAAAAAAAAATACTTTTATTTTTTAATTTTTAATTTTTTTTTATAGTATCGTAAGTATAGTCGAAAGCTCTGTTTTGTATCTAAATTCAAGTCAATTTCTTAAATAGAAACCTCATACGAGCGTTAACTGTATGCAGAGTCGCATAAAAGCTCGTTCGAGGTCTCGGTCAATATATGGTAAGACTCGGTTTTTATTAAAAAAAAAATAATTAAAAATTGCTTTTGTATGCAAATTAAAATTCCAAACACTTTTTGCTTACGACATTTTTCAGTAGGATTTTATTTAGCAAAGTTATGACACTTTGAATTTTTACGATAGCCGCCATTTTGCAAAAAAAATTTATATATTTTTTTTAAACATAACGTATAGGGGCTGCACGTTAGTTCTATGCGTTACTTAAAATTTAAATTTTAATCTTCTGTACCATGCAGTTAAGAGCGTTAACTCTTCCGAAAGTCTCAAAATGGCTAGTATGGGGGTACGATCGAACTGATACATCGCTTGTTTTCAAGCAAAAATATATATTTTTTATATTTTATTCTGATGAACTTTAGGCTTCTGAACATTTCATGTATAGAGACTTTTTTGACGAAATTCAACACTACTGAGTTATAAGTGATTGAATTTTAATACTTGTCGCCATTTTGCAAAAAATTGACAAAATGGATTTTGCTAACAAACATACACAGGATGCTTAAGAATTCTATACTGTCACAAAAATTGAAATTAAAATATGTATAAATAAGCTCACACTGACCTTAACTATATTGAAAATCTTATGAGCGTATGTATGGTGGGTCGATCGACTCATCACACTAAACGTGTTTTGAAAAAAAAATACTTTTATTTTTTAATTTTTAATTTTTTTTTATAGTATCGTAAGTATAGTCGAAAGCTCTATTTTGTATTAAAAATTCAAATCGATTTCTTAAATAGAAACCTCATACGAGCGTTAACTGTATGCAGAGTCGCATAAAAGCTCGTTCGAGGTCTCGGTCAATATATGGTAAGACTCGGTTTTTATTAAAAAAAAAATAATTAAAAATTGCTTTTATATGCAAATTAAAATTCCAAACACTTTTTGCATACGACATTTTTCAGTAGGATGTCATTTAGCAAAGTTATGACACTTTGAATTTTTACGATAGCCGCCATTTTGAAAAAAAAATTTATATATTTTTTTTAAACATAACGTATAGGGGCTGCGCGTTATTTCTATGCGATACTTAAAATTTAAATTTTAATCTTTGAAACCAAGCAGTTAAGAGCGTTAACTTTTCCGAAAGTCTCAAAATGGCTAGTATGGGGGTACGATCGAACTGATACATCGCTTGTTTTCAAGCAAAAATATATATTTTTTATATTTTATTCTCATGAACTTTAGGCTTCTCAACATTTCATGTATTAAGACCTTTTTGACGAAATTCAACACTACTGAGTTATAAGTGATTGAATTTTAATACTTGTCGCCATTTTGCAAAAAATTGACAAAATGGATTTTGCTAACAAACATACACAGGATGCTTAAGAATTCTATACTGTCACAAAAATTGAAATTCAAATATGTATAAACAAGCTCACACTGACCTTAACTATATTAAAAATCTTATGAGCGTATGTATGGTGGGTCGATCGACTCATCACACTAAACGTGTTTTGAAAAAAAAATACTTTTATTTTTTAATTTTTAATTTTTTTTTTATAGTATCGTAAGTATAGTCGAGAGCTCTATTTTGTATTAAAAATTCAAATCGATTTCTTAAATAGAAACCTCATACGAGCGTTAACTCTATGCAGAGTCGCATAAAAGCTCGTTCGAGGTCTCGGTCAATATATGGTAAGACTCGGTTTTTATTAAAAAAAAAATAATTAAAAATTGCTTTTATATGCAAATTAAAATTCCAAACACTTTTTGCATACGACATTTTTCAGTAGGATGTCATTTAGCAAAGTTATGACACTTTGAATTTTTACGATAGCCGCCATTTTGAAAAAAAAATTTATATATTTTTTTTAAACATAACGTATAGGGGCTGCGCGTTATTTCTATGCGATACTTAAAATTTAAATTTTAATTTTTAAAACCAAGCAGTTAAGAGCGTTAACTCTTCCGAAAGTCTCAAAATGGCTAGTATGGGGGTACGATCGAACTGATACATCGCTTGTTTTAAAGCAAAAATATATATTTTTTATATTTTATTCTGATGAACTTTAAGCTTCTCAACATTTCATGTATTGAGACCTTTTTGACGAAATTCAACACTACTGAGTTATAAGTGATTGAATTTTAATACTTGTCGCCATTTTGCAAAAAATTGACAAAATGGATTTTGCTAACAAACATACACAGGATGCTTAAGAATTCTATACTGTCACAAAAATTGAAATTCAAATATGTATAAACAAGCTCACACTGACCTTAACTATATTAAAAATCTTATGAGCGTATGTATGGTGGGTCGATCGACTCATCACACTAAACGTGTTTTGAAAAAAAAATACTTTTATTTTTTAATTTTTAATTTTTTTTTTATAGTATCGTAAGTATAGTCGAGAGCTCTATTTTGTATTAAAAATTCAAATCGATTTCTTAAATAGAAACCTCATACGAGCGTTAACTCTATGCAGAGTCGCATAAAAGCTCGTTCGAGGTCTCGGTCAATATATGGTAAGACTCGGTTTTTATTAAAAAAAAAATAATTAAAAATTGCTTTTATATGCAAATTAAAATTCCAAACACTTTTTGCATACGACATTTTTCAGTAGGATGTCATTTAGCAAAGTTATGACACTTTGAATTTTTACGATAGCCGCCATTTTGAAAAAAAAATTTATATATTTTTTTTAAACATAACGTATAGGGGCTGCGCGTTATTTCTATGCGATACTTAAAATTTAAATTTTAATTTTTAAAACCAAGCAGTTAAGAGCGTTAACTCTTCCGAAAGTCTCAAAATGGCTAGTATGGGGGTACGATCGAACTGATACATCGCTTGTTTTAAAGCAAAAATATATATTTTTTATATTTTATTCTGATGAACTTTAAGCTTCTCAACATTTCATGTATTGAGACCTTTTTGACGAAATTCAACACTACTGAGTTATAAGTGATTGAATTTTAATACTTGTCGCCATTTTGCAAAAAATTGACAAAATGGATTTTGCTAACAAACATACACAGGATGCTTAAGAATTCTATACTGTCACAAAAATTGAAATTCAAATATGTATAAACAAGCTCACACTGACCTTAACTATATTGAAAATCTTATGAGCGTATGTATGGTGGGTCGATCGACTCATCACACTAAACGTGTTTTGAAAAAAAAATACTTTTATTTTTTAATTTTTAATTTTTTTTTATAGTATCGTAAGTATAGTCGAAAGCTCTGTTTTGTATCTAAATTCAAGTCAATTTCTTAAATAGAAACCTCATACGAGCGTTAACTGTATGCAGAGTCGCATAAAAGCTCGTTCGAGGTCTCGGTCAATATATGGTAAGACTCGGTTTTTATTAAAAAAAAAATAATTAAAAATTGCTTTTGTATGCAAATTAAAATTCCAAACACTTTTTGCTTACGACATTTTTCAGTAGGATTTTATTTAGCAAAGTTATGACACTTTGAATTTTTACGATAGCCGCCATTTTGCAAAAAAAATTTATATATTTTTTTTAAACATAACGTATAGGGGCTGCACGTTAGTTCTATGCGTTACTTAAAATTTAAATTTTAATCTTCTGTACCATGCAGTTAAGAGCGTTAACTCTTCCGAAAGTCTCAAAATGGCTAGTATGGGGGTACGATCGAACTGATACATCGCTTGTTTTCAAGCAAAAATATATATTTTTTATATTTTATTCTGATGAACTTTAGGCTTCTGAACATTTCATGTATAGAGACTTTTTTGACGAAATTCAACACTACTGAGTTATAAGTGATTGAATTTTAATACTTGTCGCCATTTTGCAAAAAATTGACAAAATGGATTTTGCTAACAAACATACACAGGATGCTTAAGAATTCTATACTGTCACAAAAATTGAAATTAAAATATGTATAAATAAGCTCACACTGACCTTAACTATATTGAAAATCTTATGAGCGTATGTATGGTGGGTCGATCGACTCATCACACTAAACGTGTTTTGAAAAAAAAATACTTTTATTTTTTAATTTTTAATTTTTTTTTATAGTATCGTAAGTATAGTCGAAAGCTATGTTTTGTATTAAAAATTCAAGTCGATTTCTTAAATAGAAACCTCATACGAGCGTTAACTGTATGCAGAGTCGCGTAAAAGCTCGTTCGAGGTCTCGGTCAATATATAGTAAGACTCGGTTTTTATTTAAAAAAAAATAATTAAAAATTGCTTTTATATGCAAATTAAAATTTCAAACACTTTTTGCATACGACATTTTTGAGTAGGATTTTATTTAGCAAAGTTATGACACTTTAAATTTTTACGATAGCCGCCATTTTGCAAAAAAATTTTATATTTTTTTTTTAAACCTAACGTATAGGGGCTGCACGTTAGTTCTATGCGTTACTTAAAATTTAAATTTAAATCTTCGAAAATATGCAGTTAAGAGCGTTAACTCTTCCGAAAGTCTCAAAATGGCTAGTATGGGGGTACACTCAAACTGATACATCGGTTGTTTTTAAGCAAAAATATATATTTTTTATATTTTATTCTGATGAACTTTAGGCTTCTGAACATTTCATGTATAGAGACTTTTTTGACATATTTCAACACTACTGAGTTATAAGTGATTAAATTTTAATACTTGTCGCCATTTTGCAAAAAATTGACAAAATGGATTTTGCTAACAAACATACACAGGATGCTCAAGAATTCTATACTGTCACAAAAATTGAAATTCAAATATGTATAAATAAGCTCACACTGACCTTAACTATATTAAAAATCTTATAAGCGTATGTATGGTGGGTCGATCGACTCATCACACTAAACGTGTTTTGAAAAAAAAATACTTTTATTTTTTAATTTTTAATTTTTTTTTATAGTATCGTAAGTATAGTCGAAAGCTCTGTTTTGTATCAAAAATTCAAGTCGATTTCTTACATAGAAACCTCATACGAGCGTTAACTGTATGCAGAGTCGCATAAAAGCTTTTTCGAGGTCTCGGTCAATATATGGTAAGACAAGGTTTTTATTAAAAAAAAAATAATTAAAAATTGCTTTTATATGCAAATTAAAATTCCAAACACTTTTTGCATACGACATTTTTCAGTAGGATTTTATTTAGCAAAGTTATGACACTTTGAATTTTTACGATAGCCGCCATTTTGCAAAAAAATTTTATATATTTTTTTTAAACATAACGTATAGGGGCTGCACGTTAGTTCTATGCGTTACTTAAAATTTAAATTTTAATCTTCGAAACCATGCAGTTAAGAGCGTTAACTTTTCCGAAAGTCTCAAAATGGCTAGTATGGGGGTACGATCGAACTGATACATCGCTTGTTTTCAAGCAAAAATATATATTTTTTATATTTTATTCTGATGAACTTTAGGCTTCTGAACATTTCATGTATAGAGACTTTTTTGACGAAATTCAACACTACTGAGTTATAAGTGATTGAATTTTAATACTTGTCGCCATTTTGCAAAAAATTGACAAAATAGATTTTGCTAACAAACATACACAGGATGCTTAAGAATTCTATACTGTCACAAAAATTGAAATTCAAATATGTATAAACAAGCTCACACTGACCTTAACTATATTTAAAATCTTATGAGCGTATGTATGGTGGGTCGATCGACTCATCACACTAAACGTGTTTTGAAAAAAAAATACTTTTATTTTTTAATTTTTTTTTATAGTATCGTAAGTATAGTCGAAAGCTCTATTTTGTATTAAAAATTCAAATCGATTTCTTAAATAGAAACCTCATACGAGCGTTAACTGTATGCAGAGTCGCATAAAAGCTCGTTCGAGGTCTCGGTCAATATATGGTAAGACTCGGTTTTTATTAAAAAAAAAAAAATTAAAAATTGCTTTTATATGCAAATTAAAATTCCAAACACTTTTTGCATACGACATTTTTCAGTAGGATGTCATTTAGCAAAGTTATGACACTTTGAATTTTTACGATAGCCGCCATTTTGAAAAAAAAATTTATATATTTTTTTTAAACATAACGTATAGGGGCTGCGCGTTATTTCTATGCGATACTTAAAATTTAAATTTTAATCTTTGAAACCAAGCAGTTAAGAGCGTTAACTCTTCCGAAAGTCTCAAAATGGCTAGTATGGGGGTACGATCGAACTGATACATCGCTTGTTTTCAAGCAAAAATATATATTTTTTATATTTTATTCTCATGAACTTTAGGCTTCTCAACATTTCATGTATTAAGACCTTTTTGACGAAATTCAACACTACTGAGTTATAAGTGATTGAATTTTAATACTTGTCGCCATTTTGCAAAAAATTGACAAAATGGATTTTGCTAACAAACATACACAGGATGCTTAAGAATTCTATACTGTCACAAAAATTGAAATTCAAATATGTATAAACAAGCTCACACTGACCTTAACTATATTAAAAATCTTATGAGCGTATGTATGGTGGGTCGATCGACTCATCACACTAAACGTGTTTTGAAAAAAAAATACTTTTATTTTTTAATTTTTAATTTTTTTTTTATAGTATCGTAAGTATAGTCGAGAGCTCTATTTTGTATTAAAAATTCAAATCGATTTCTTAAATAGAAACCTCATACGAGCGTTAACTCTATGCAGAGTCGCATAAAAGCTCGTTCGAGGTCTCGGTCAATATATGGTAAGACTCGGTTTTTATTAAAAAAAAAATAATTAAAAATTGCTTTTATATGCAAATTAAAATTCCAAACACTTTTTGCATACGACATTTTTCAGTAGGATGTCATTTAGCAAAGTTATGACACTTTGAATTTTTACGATAGCCGCCATTTTGAAAAAAAAATTTATATATTTTTTTTAAACATAACGTATAGGGGCTGCGCGTTATTTCTATGCGATACTTAAAATTTAAATTTTAATTTTTGAAACCAAGCAGTTAAGAGCGTTAACTCTTCCGAAAGTCTCAAAATGGCTAGTATGGGGGTACGATCGAACTGATACATCGCTTGTTTTAAAGCAAAAATATATATTTTTTATATTTTATTCTGATGAACTTTAAGCTTCTCAACATTTCATGTATTGAGACCTTTTTGACGAAATTCAACACTACTGAGTTATAAGTGATTGATTTAATACTTGTCGCCATTTTGCAAAAAATTGACAAAATGGATTTTGCTAACAAACATACACAGGATGCTTAAGAATTCTATACTGTCACAAAAATTGAAATTCAAATATGTATAAACAAGCTCACACTGACCTTAACTATATTGAAAATCTTATGAGCGTATGTATGGTGGGTCGATCGACTCATCACACTAAACGTGTTTTGAAAAAAAAATACTTTTATTTTTTAATTTTTAATTTTTTTTTATAGTATCGTAAGTATAGTCGAAAGCTCTGTTTTGTATCTAAATTCAAGTCAATTTCTTAAATAGAAACCTCATACGAGCGTTAACTGTATGCAGAGTCGCATAAAAGCTCGTTCGAGGTCTCGGTCAATATATGGTAAGACTCGGTTTTTATTAAAAAAAAAATAATTAAAAATTGCTTTTGTATGCAAATTAAAATTCCAAACACTTTTTGCATACGACATTTTTCAGTAGGATTTTATTTAGCAAAGTTATGACACTTTGAATTTTTACGATAGCCGCCATTTTGCAAAAAAATTTTATATATTTTTTTTAAACATAACGTATAGGGGCTGCACGTTAGTTCTATGCGTTACTCAAAATTTAAATTTTAATCTTCTGTACCATGCAGTTAAGAGCGTTAACTCTTCCGAAAGTCTCAAAATGGCTAGTATGGGGGTACGATCGAACTGATACATCGCTTGTTTTCAAGCAAAAATATATATTTTTTATATTTTATTCTGATGAACTTTAGGCTTCTGAACATTTCATGTATAGAGATTTTTTTGACGAAATTCAACACTACTGAGTTATAAGTGATTGAATTTTAATACTTGTCGCCATTTTGCAAAAAATTGACAAAATGGATTTTGCTAACAAACATACACAGGATGCTTAAGAATTCTATACTGTCACAAAAATTGAAATTCAAATATGTATAAACAAGCTCACACTGACCTTAACTATATTGAAAATCTTATGAGCGTATGTATGGTGGGTCGATCGACTCATCACACTAAACGTGTTTTGAAAAAAAAATACTTTTATTTTTTAATTTTTAATTTTTTTTCATAGTATCGTAAGTATAGTCGAAAGCTCTATTTTGTATTAAAAATTCAAATCGATTTCTTAAATAGAAACCTCATACGAGCGTTAACTGTATGCAGAGTCGCATAAAAGCTCGTTCGAGGTCTCGGTCAATATATGGTAAGACTCGGTTTTTATTAAAAAAAAAATAATTAAAAATTGCTTTTATATGCAAATTAAAATTCCAAACACTTTTTGCATACGACATTTTTCAGTAGGATGTCATTTAGCAAAGTTATGACACTTTGAATTTTTACGATAGCCGCCATTTTGAAAAAAAAATTTATATATTTTTTTTAAACATAACGTATAGGGGCTGCGCGTTATTTCTATGCGATACTTAAAATTTAAATTTTAATCTTTGAAACCAAGCAGTTAAGAGCGTTAACTCTTCCGAAAGTCTCAAAATGGCTAGTATGGGGGTACGATCGAACTGATACATCGCTTGTTTTCAAGCAAAAATATATATTTTTTATATTTTATTCTCATGAACTTTAGGCTTCTCAACATTTCATGTATTAAGACCTTTATGACGAAATTCAACACTACTGAGTTATAAGTGATTGAATTTTAATACTTGTCGCCATTTTGCAAAAAATTGACAAAATGGATTTTGCTAACAAACATACACAGGATGCTTAAGAATTCTATACTGTCACAAAAATTGAAATTCAAATATGTATAAACAAGCTCACACTGACCTTAACTATATTAAAAATCTTATGAGCGTATGTATGGTGGGTCGATCGACTCATCACACTAAACGTGTTTTGAAAAAAAAATACTTTTATTTTTTAATTTTTAATTTTTTTTTTATAGTATCGTAAGAATAGTCGAGAGCTCTATTTTGTATTAAAAATTCAAATCGATTTCTTAAATAGAAACCTCATACGAGCGTTAACTCTATGCAGAGTCGCATAAAAGCTCGTTCGAGGTCTCGGTCAATATATGGTAAGACTCGGTTTTTATTAAAAAAAAAATAATTAAAAATTGCTTTTATATGCAAATTAAAATTCCAAACACTTTTTGCATACGACATTTTTCAGTAGGATGTCATTTAGCAAAGTTATGACACTTTGAATTTTTACGATAGCCGCCATTTTGAAAAAAAAATTTATATATTTTTTTTAAACATAACGTATAGGGGCTGCGCGTTATTTCTATGCGATACTTAAAATTTAAATTTTAATTTTTGAAACCAAGCAGTTAAGAGCGTTAACTCTTCCGAAAGTCTCAAAATGGCTAGTATGGGGGTACGATCGAACTGATACATCGCTTGTTTTAAAGCAAAAATATATATTTTTTATATTTTATTCTGATGAACTTTAAGCTTCTCAACATTTCATGTATTGAGACCTTTTTGACGAAATTCAACACTACTGAGTTATAAGTGATTGAATTTTAATACTTGTCGCCATTTTGCAAAAAATTGACAAAATGGATTTTGCTAACAAACATACACAGGATGCTTAAGAATTCTATACTGTCACAAAAATTGAAATTCAAATATGTATAAACAAGCTCACACTGACCTTAACTATATTGAAAATCTTATGAGCGTATGTATGGTGGGTCGATCGACTCATCACACTAAACGTGTTTTGAAAAAAAAATACTTTTATTTTTTAATTTTTAATTTTTTTTTATAGTATCGTAAGTATAGTCGAAAGCTCTGTTTTGTATCTAAATTCAAGTCAATTTCTTAAATAGAAACCTCATACGAGCGTTAACTGTATGCAGAGTCGCATAAAAGCTCGTTCGAGGTCTCGGTCAATATATGGTAAGACTCGGTTTTTATTAAAAAAAAAATAATTAAAAATTGCTTTTGTATGCAAATTAAAATTCCAAACACTTTTTGCATACGACATTTTTCAGTAGGATTTTATTTAGCAAAGTTATGACACTTTGAATTTTTACGATAGCCGCCATTTTGCAAAAAAATTTTATATATTTTTTTTAAACATAACGTATAGGGGCTGCACGTTAGTTCTATGCGTTACTCAAAATTTAAATTTTAATCTTCTGTACCATGCAGTTAAGAGCGTTAACTCTTCCGAAAGTCTCAAAATGGCTAGTATGGGGGTACGATCGAACTGATACATCGCTTGTTTTCAAGCAAAAATATATATTTTTTATATTTTATTCTGATGAACTTTAGGCTTCTGAACATTTCATGTATAGAGATTTTTTTGACGAAATTCAACACTACTGAGTTATAAGTGATTGAATTTTAATACTTGTCGCCATTTTGCAAAAAATTGACAAAATGGATTTTGCTAACAAACATACACAGGATGCTTAAGAATTCTATACTGTCACAAAAATTGAAATTCAAATATGTATAAACAAGCTCACACTGACCTTAACTATATTGAAAATCTTATGAGCGTATGTATGGTGGGTCGATCGACTCATCACACTAAACGTGTTTTGAAAAAAAAATACTTTTATTTTTTAATTTTTAATTTTTTTTTATAGTATCGTAAGTATAGTCGAAAGCTCTATTTTGTATTAAAAATTCAAATCGATTTCTTAAATAGAAACCTCATACGAGCGTTAACTGTATGCAGAGTCGCATAAAAGCTCGTTCGAGGTCTCGGTCAATATATGGTAAGACTCGGTTTTTATTAAAAAAAAAATAATTAAAAATTGCTTTTATATGCAAATTAAAATTCCAAACACTTTTTGCATACGACATTTTTCAGTAGGATGTCATTTAGCAAAGTTATGACACTTTGAATTTTTACGATAGCCGCCATTTTGAAAAAAAAATTTATATATTTTTTTTAAACATAACGTATAGGGGCTGCGCGTTATTTCTATGCGATACTTAAAATTTAAATTTTAATCTTTGAAACCAAGCAGTTAAGAGCGTTAACTCTTCCGAAAGTCTCAAAATGGCTAGTATGGGGGTACGATCGAACTGATACATCGCTTGTTTTCAAGCAAAAATATATATTTTTTATATTTTATTCTCATGAACTTTAGGCTTCTCAACATTTCATGTATTAAGACCTTTTTGACGAAATTCAACACTACTGAGTTATAAGTGATTGAATTTTAATACTTGTCGCCATTTTGCAAAAAATTGACAAAATGGATTTTGCTAACAAACATACACAGGATGCTTAAGAATTCTATACTGTCACAAAAATTGAAATTCAAATATGTATAAATAAGCTCACACTGACCTTAACTATATTGAAAATCTTATGAGCGTATGTATGGTGGGTCGATCGACTCATCACACTAAACGTGTTTTGAAAAAAAAATACTTTTATTTTTTAATTTTTAATTTTTTTTTATAGTATCGTAAGTATAGTCGAAAGCTCTATTTTGTATTAAAAATTCAAATCGATTTCTTAAATAGAAACCTCATACGAGCGTTAACTGTATGCAGAGTCGCATAAAAGCTCGTTCGAGGTCTCGGTCAATATATGGTAAGACTCGGTTTTTATTAAAAAAAAAATAATTAAAAATTGCTTTTATATGCAAATTAAAATTCCAAACACTTTTTGCATACGACATTTTTCAGTAGGATGTCATTTAGCAAAGTTATGACACTTTGAATTTTTACGATAGCCGCCATTTTGAAAAAAAAAATTATATATTTTTTTTAAACATAACGTATAGGGGCTGCGCGTTATTTCTATGCGATACTTAAAATTTAAATTTTAATCTTTGAAACCAAGCAGTTAAGAGCGTTAACTCTTCCGAAAGTCTCAAAATGGCTAGTATGGGGGTACGATCGAACTGATACATCGCTTGTTTTAAAGCAAAAATATATATTTTTTATATTTTATTCTGATGAACTTTAAGCTTTTCAACATTTCATGTATTGAGACCTTTTTGACGAAATTCAACACTACTGAGTTATAAGTGATTGAATTTTAATACTTGTCGCCATTTTGCAAAAAATTGACAAAATGGATTTTGCTAACAAACATACACAGGATGCTTAAGAATTCTATACTGTCACAAAAATTGAAATTCAAATATGTATAAACAAGCTCACACTGACCTTAACTATATTGAAAATCTTATGAGCGTATGTATGGTGGGTCGATCGACTCATCACACTAAACGTGTTTTGAAAAAAAAATACTTTTATTTTTTAATTTTTAATTTTTTTTTATAGTATCGTAAGTATAGTCGAAAGCTCTGTTTTGTATCAAAAATTCAAGTCAATTTCTTAAATAGAAACCTCATACGAGCGTTAACTGTATGCAGAGTCGCATAAAAGCTCGTTCGAGGTCTCGGTCAATATATGGTAAGACTCGGTTTTTATTAAAAAAAAAATAATTAAAAATTGCTTTTGTATGCAAATTAAAATTCCAAACACTTTTTGCATACGACATTTTTCAGTAGGATTTTATTTAGCAAAGTTATGACACTTTGAATTTTTACGATAGCCGCCATTTTGCAAAAAAATTTTATATATTTTTTTTAAACATAACGTATAGGGGCTGCACGTTAGTTATATGCGTTACTCAAAATTTAAATTTTAATCTTCTGTACCATGCAGTTAAGAGCGTTAACTCTTCCGAAAGTCTCAAAATGGCTAGTATGGGGGTACGATCGAACTGATACATCGCTTGTTTTCAAGCAAAAATATATATTTTTTATATTTTATTCTGATGAACTTTAGGCTTCTGAACATTTCATGTATAGAGATTTTTTTGACGAAATTCAACACTACTGAGTTATAAGTGATTGAATTTTAATACTTGTCGCCATTTTGCAAAAAATTGACAAAATGGATTTTGCTAACAAACATACACAGGATGCTTAAGAATTCTATACTGTCACAAAAATTGAAATTCAAATATGTATAAATAAGCTCACACTGACCTTTACTATATTGAAAATCTTATGAGCGTATGTATGGTGGGTCGATCGACTCATCACACTAAACGTGTTTTGAAAAAAAAATACTTTTATTTTTTAATTTTTAATTTTTTTTTATAGTATCGTAAGTATAGTCAAAAGCTATGTTATGTATTAAAAATTTAAGTCGATTTCTTAAATAGAAACCTCATACGAGCGTTAACTGTATGCAGAGTCGCGTAAAAGCTCGTTCGAGGTCTCGGTCAATATATAGTAAGACTCGGTTTTTATTTAAAAAAAAATAATTAAAAATTGCTTTTATATGCAAATTATAATTCCAAACACTTTTTGCATACGACATTTTTGAGTAGGATTTTATTTAGCAAAGTTATGACACTTTAAATTTTTACGATAGCCGCCATTTTGCAAAAAAAATTTATATTTTTTTTTTAAACCTAACGTATAGGGGCTGCACGTTAGTTCTATGCGTTACTTAAAATTTAAATTTAAATCTTCGAAACCATGCAGTTAAGAGCGTTAACTCTTCCGAAAGTCTCAAAATGGCTAGTATGGGGGTACGATCAAACTGATACATCGCTTGTTTTCAAGCAAAAATATATATTTTTTATATTTTATTCTGATGAACTTTAGGCTTCTGAACATTTCATGTATAGAGACTTTTTTGACATATTTCAACACTACTGAGTTATAAGTGATTAAATTTTAATACTTGTCGCCATTTTGCAAAAAATTGACAAAATGGATTTTGCTAACAAACATACACAGGATGCTTAAGAATTCTATACTGTTACAAAAATTGAAATTCAAATATGTATAAATAAGCTCACACTGACCTTAACTATATTAAAAATCTTATAAGCGTATGTATGGTGGGTCGATCGACTCATCACACTAAACGTGTTTTGAAAAAAAAATACTTTTATTTTTTAATTTTTAATTTTTTTTTATAGTATCGTAAGTATAGTCGAAAGCTCTGTTTTGTATCAAAAATTCAAGTCGATTTCTTACATAGAAACCTCATACGAGCGTTAACTGTATGCAGAGTCGCATAAAAGCTTTTTCGAGGTCTCGGTCAATATATGGTAAGACAAGGTTTTTATTAAAAAAAAAATATTTAAAAATTGCTTTTATATGCAAATTAAAATTCCAAACACTTTTTGCATACGACATTTTTCAGTAGGATGTCATTTAGCAAAGTTATGACACTTTGAATTTTTACGATAGCCGCCATTTTGAAAAAAAAATTTATATATTTTTTTTAAACATAACGTATAGGGGCTGCGCGTTATTTCTATGCGATACTTAAAATTTAAATTTTAATCTTTGAAACCAAGCAGTTAAGAGCGTTAACTCTTCCGAAAGTCTCAAAATGGCTAGTATGGGGGTACGATCGAACTGATACATCGCTTGTTTTCAAGCAAAAATATATATTTTTTATATTTTATTCTGATGAACTTTAGGCTTCTCAACATTTCATGTATTGAGACCTTTTTGACGAAATTTAACACTACTGAGTTATAAGTGATTGAATTTTAATACTTGTCGCCATTTTGCAAAAAATTGACAAAATGGATTTTGCTAACAAACATACACAGGATGCTTAAGAATTCTATACTGTCACAAAAATTGAAATTCAAATATGTATAAACAAGCTCACACTGACCTTAACTATATTGAAAATCTTATGAGCGTATGTATGGTGGGTCGATCGACTCATCACACTAAACGTGTTTTGAAAAAAAAATACTTTTATTTTTTAATTTTTAATTTTTTTTTATAGTATCGTAAGTATAGTCGAAAGCTCTGTTTTGTATCAAAAATTCAAGTCGATTTCTTACATAGAAACCTCATACGAGCGTTAACTGTATGCAGAGTCGCATAAAAGCTTTTTCGAGGTCTCGGTCAATATATGGTAAGACAAGGTTTTTATTAAAAAAAAAATAATTAAAAATTGCTTTTATATGCAAATTAAAATTCCAAACACTTTTTGCATACGACATTTTTCAGTAGGATTTTATTTAGCAAAGTTATGACACTTTGAATTTTTACGATAGCCGCCATTTTGCAAAAAAATTTTATATATTTTTTTTAAACATAACGTATAGGGGCTGCACGTTAGTTCTATGCGTTACTTAAAATTTTAATTTTAATCTTCATAACCATGCAGTTAAGAGCGTTAACTCTTCCGAAAGTCTCAAAATGGCTAGTATGGGGGTACGATCGAACTGATACATCGCTTGTTTTCAAGCAAAAATATATATTTTTTATATTTTATTCTGATGAACTTTAGGCTTCTGAACATTTTATGTATAGAGACTTTTTTGACGAAATTCAACACTACTGAGTTATAAGTGATTGAATTTTAATACTTGTCGCCATTTTGCAAAAAATTGACAAAATGGATTTTGCTAACAAACATACACAGGATGCTTAAGAATTCTATACTGTCACAAAAATTGAAATTCAAATATGTATAAACAAGCTCACACTGACCTTAACTATATTGAAAATCTTATGAGCGTATGTATGGTGGGTCGATCGACTCATCACACTAAACGTGTTTTGAAAAAAAAATACTTTTATTTTTTAATTTTTAATTTTTTTTATAGTATCGTAAGTATAGTCGAAAGCTCTATTTTGTATTAAAAATTCAAATCGATTTCTTAAATAGAAACCTCATACGAGCGTTAACTGTATGCAGAGTCGCATAAAAGCTCGTTCGAGGTCTCGGTCAATATATGGTAAGACTCGGTTTTTATTAAAAAAAAAATAATTAAAAATTGCTTTTATATGCAAATTAAAATTCCAAACACTTTTTGCATACGACATTTTTCAGTAGGATGTCATTTAGCAAAGTTATGACACTTTGAATTTTTACGATAGCCGCCATTTTGAAAAAAAATTTTATATATTTTTTTTAAACATAACGTATAGGGGCTGCGCGTTATTTCTATGCGATACTTAAAATTTAAATTTTAATCTTTGAAACCAAGCAGTTAAGAGCGTTAACTCTTCCGAAAGTCTCAAAATGGCTAGTATGGGGGTACGATCGAACTGATACATCGCTTGTTTTAAAGCAAAAATATATATTTTTTATATTTTATTCTGATGAACTTTAAGCTTTTCAACATTTCATGTATTGAGACCTTTTTGACGAAATTCAACACTACTGAGTTATAAGTGATTGAATTTTAATACTTGTCGCCATTTTGCAAAAAATTGACAAAATGGATTTTGCTAACAAACATACACAGGATGCTTAAGAATTCTATACTGTCACAAAAATTGAAATTCAAATATGTATAAACAAGCTCACACTGACCTTAACTATATTGAAAATCTTATGAGCGTATGTATGGTGGGTCGATCGACTCATCACACTAAACGTGTTTTGAAAAAAAAATACTTTTATTTTTTAATTTTTAATTTTTTTTTATAGTATCGTAAGTATAGTCGAAAGCTCTGTTTTGTATCAAAAATTCAAGTCAATTTCTTAAATAGAAACCTCATACGAGCGTTAACTGTATGCAGAGTCGCATAAAAGCTCGTTCGAGGTCTCGGTCAATATATGGTAAAACTCGGTTTTTATTAAAAAAAAAATAATTAAAAATTGCTTTTGTATGCAAATTAAAATTCCAAACACTTTTTGCATACGACATTTTTCAGTAGGATTTTATTTAGCAAAGTTATGACACTTTGAATTTTTACGATAGCCGCCATTTTGCAAAAAAATTTTATATATTTTTTTTAAACATAACGTATAGGGGCTGCACGTTAGTTCTATGCGTTACTCAAAATTTAAATTTTAATCTTCTGTACCATGCAGTTAAGAGCGTTAACTCTTCCGAAAGTCTCAAAATGGCTAGTATGGGGGTACGATCGAACTGATACATCGCTTGTTTTCAAGCAAAAATATATATTTTTTATATTTTATTCTGATGAACTTTAGGCTTCTGAACATTTCATGTATAGAGATTTTTTTGACGAAATTCAACACTACTGAGTTATAAGTGATTGAATTTTAATACTTGTCGCCATTTTGCAAAAAATTGACAAAATGGATTTTGCTAACAAACATACACAGGATGCTTAAGAATTCTATACTGTCACAAAAATTGAAATTCAAATATGTATAAATAAGCTTACACTGACCTTAACTATATTGAAAATCTTATGAGCGTATGTATGGTGGGTCGATCGACTCATCACACTAAACGTGTTTTGAAAAAAAAATACTTTTATTTTTTAATTTTTTTTTATAGTATCGTAAGTATAGTCGAAAGCTATGTTTTGTATTAAAAATTTAAGTCGATTTCTTAAATAGAAACCTCATACGAGCGTTAACTGTATGCAGAGTCGCGTAAAAGCTCGTTCGAGGTCTCGGTCAATATATAGTAAGACTCGGTTTTTATTTAAAAAAAAATAATTAAAAATTGCTTTTATATGCAAATTAAAATTCCAAACACTTTTTGCATACGACATTTTTGAGTAGGATTTTATTTAGCAAAGTTATGACACTTTAAATTTTTACGATAGCCGCCATTTTGCAAAAAAATTTTATATTTTTTTTTTAAACCTAACGTATAGGGGCTGCACGTTAGTTCTATGCGTTACTTAAAATTTAAATTTAAATCTTCGAAACCATGCAGTTAAGAGCGTTAACTCTTCCGAAAGTCTCAAAATGGCTAGTATGGGGGTACGATCAAACTGATACATCGCTTGTTTTCAAGCAAAAATATATATTTTTTATATTTTATTCTGATGAACTTTAGGCTTCTGAACATTTCATGTATAGAGACTTTTTTGACATATTTCAACACTACTGAGTTATAAGTGATTAAATTTTAATACTTGTCGCCATTTTGCAAAAAATTGACAAAATGGATTTTGCTAACAAACATACACAGGATGCTTAAGAATTCTATACTGTCACAAAAATTGAAATTCAAATATGTATAAATAAGCTCACACTGACCTTAACTATATTAAAAATCTTATAAGCGTATGTATGGTGGGTCGATCGACTCATCACACTAAACGTGTTTTGAAAAAAAAATACTTTTATTTTTTAATTTTTAATTTTTTTTTATAGTATCGTAAGTACAGTCGAAAGCTCTGTTTTGTATCAAAAATTCAAGTCGATTTCTTACATAGAAACCTCATACGAGCGTTAACTGTATGCAGAGTCGCATAAAAGCTTTTTCGAGGTCTCGGTCAATATATGGTAAGACAAGGTTTTTATTAAAAAAAAAATAATTAAAAATTGCTTTTATATGCAAATTAAAATTCCAAACACTTTTTGCATACGACATTTTTCAGTAGGATGTCATTTAGCAAAGTTATGTTACTTTGAATTTTTACGATAGCCGCCATTTTGAAAAAAAAATTTATATATTTTTTTTAAACATAACGTATAGGGGCTGCGCGTTATTTCTATGCGATACTTAAAATTTAAATTTTAATCTTTGAAACCAAGCAGTTAAGAGCGTTAACTCTTCCGAAAGTCTCAAAATGGCTAGTATGGGGGTACGATCGAACTGATACATCGCTTGTTTTCAAGCAAAAATATATATTTTTTATATTTTATTCTGATGAACTTTAGGCTTCTCAACATTTCATGTATTGAGACCTTTTTGACGAAATTTAACACTACTGAGTTATAAGTGATTGAATTTTAATACTTGTCGCCATTTTGCAAAAAATTGACAAAATGGATTTTGCTAACAAACATACACAGGATGCTTAAGAATTCTATACTGTCACAAAAATTGAAATTCAAATATGTATAAACAAGCTCACACTGACCTTAACTATATTGAAAATCTTATGAGCGTATGTATGGTGGGTCGATCGACTCATCACACTAAACGTGTTTTGAAAAAAAAATACTTTTATTTTTTAATTTTTAATTTTTTTTTATAGTATCGTAAGTATAGTCGAAAGCTCTGTTTTGTATCAAAAATTCAAGTCGATTTCTTACATAGAAACCTCATACGAGCGTTAACTGTATGCAGAGTCGCATAAAAGCTTTTTCGAGGTCTCGGTCAATATATGGTAAGACAAGGTTTTTATTAAAAAAAAAATAATTAAAAATTGCTTTTATATGCAAATTAAAATTCCAAACACTTTTTGCATACGACATTTTTCAGTAGGATTTTATTTAGCAAAGTTATGACACTTTGAATTTTTACGATAGCCGCCATTTTGCAAAAAAATTTTATATATTTTTTTTAAACATAACGTATAGGGGCTGCACGTTAGTTCTATGCGTTACTTAAAATTTAAATTTTAATCTTCGAAACCATGCAGTTAAGAGCGTTAACTCTTCCGAAAGTCTCAAAATGGCTAGTATGGGGGTACGATCGAACTGATACATCGCTTGTTTTCAAGCAAAAATATATATTTTTTATATTTTATTCTGATGAACTTTAAGCTTCTGAACATTTTATGTATAGAGACTTTTTTGACGAAATTCAACACTACTGAGTTATAAGTGATTGAATTTTAATACTTGTCGCCATTTTGCAAAAAATTGACAAAATGGATTTTGCTAACAAACATACACAGGATGCTTAAGAATTCTATACTGTCACAAAAATTGAAATTCAAATATGTATAAACAAGCTCACACTGACCTTAACTATATTGAAAATCTTATGAGCGTATGTATGGTGGGTCGATCGACTCATCACACTAAACGTGTTTTGAAAAAAAAATACTTTTATTTTTTAATTTTTAATTTTTTTTATAGTATCGTAAGTATAGTCGAAAGCTCTATTTTGTATTAAAAATTCAAATCGATTTCTTAAATAGAAACCTCATACGAGCGTTAACTGTATGCAGAGTCGCATAAAAGCTCGTTCGAGGTCTCGGTCAATATATGGTAAGACTCGGTTTTTATTAAAAAAAAAATAATTAAAAATTGCTTTTATATGCAAATTAAAATTCCAAACACTTTTTGCATACGACATTTTTCAGTAGGATGTCATTTAGCAAAGTTATGACACTTTGAATTTTTACGATAGCCGCCATTTTGAAAAAAAATTTTATATATTTTTTTTAAACATAACGTATAGGGGCTGCGCGTTATTTCTATGCGATACTTAAAATTTAAATTTTAATCTTTGAAACCAAGCAGTTAAGAGCGTTAACTCTTCCGAAAGTCTCAAAATGGCTAGTATGGGGGTACGATCGAACTGATACATCGCTTGTTTTAAAGCAAAAATATATATTTTTTATATTTTATTCTGATGAACTTTAAGCTTTTCAACATTTCATGTATTGAGACCTTTTTGACGAAATTCAACACTACTGAGTTATAAGTGATTGAATTTTAATACTTGTCGTCATTTTGCAAAAAATTGACAAAATGGATTTTGCTAACAAACATACACAGGATGCTTAAGAATTCTATACTGTCACAAAAATTGAAATTCAAATATGTATAAACAAGCTCACACTGACCTTAACTATATTGAAAATCTTATGAGCGTATGTATGGTGGGTCGATCGACTCATCACACTAAACGTGTTTTGAAAAAAAAATACTTTTATTTTTTAATTTTTAATTTTTTTTTATAGTATCGTAAGTATAGTCGAAAGCTCTGTTTTGTATCAAAAATTCAAGTCAATTTCTTAAATAGAAACCTCATACGAGCGTTAACTGTATGCAGAGTCGCATAAAAGCTCGTTCGAGGTCTCGGTCTATATATGGTAAAACTCGGTTTTTATTAAAAAAAAAATAATTAAAAATTGCTTTTGTATGCAAATTAAAATTCCAAACACTTTTTGCATACGACATTTTTCAGTAGGATTTTATTTAGCAAAGTTATGACACTTTGAATTTTTACGATAGCCGCCATTTTGCAAAAAAATTTTATATATTTTTTTTAAACATAACGTATAGGGGCTGCACGTTAGTTCTATGCGTTACTCAAAATTTAAATTTTAATCTTCTGTACCATGCAGTTAAGAGCGTTAACTCTTCCGAAAGTCTCAAAATGGCTAGTATGGGGGTACGATCGAACTGATACATCGCTTGTTTTCAAGCAAAAATATATATTTTTTATATTTTATTCTGATGAACTTTAGGCTTCTGAACATTTCATGTATAGAGATTTTTTTGACGAAATTCAACACTACTGAGTTATAAGTGATTGAATTTTAATACTTGTCGCCATTTTGCAAAAAATTGACAAAATGGATTTTGCTAACAAACATACACAGGATGCTTAAGAATTCTATACTGTCACAAAAATTGAAATTCAAATATGTATAAATAAGCTCACACTGACCTTAACTATATTGAAAATCTTATGAGCGTATGTATGGTGGGTCGATCGACTCATCACACTAAACGTGTTTTGAAAAAAAAATACTTTTATTTTTTAATTTTTTTTTATAGTATCGTAAGTATAGTCGAAAGCTATGTTTTGTATTAAAAATTTAAGTCGATTTCTTAAATAGAAACCTCATACGAGCGTTAACTGTATGCAGAGTCGCGTAAAAGCTCGTTCGAGGTCTCGGTCAATATATAGTAAGACTCGGTTTTTATTTAAAAAAAAATAATTAAAAATTGCTTTTATATGCAAATTAAAATTCCAAACACTTTTTGCATACGACATTTTTAAGTAGGATTTTATTTAGCAAAGTTATGACACTTTAAATTTTTACGATAGCCGCCATTTTGCAAAAAAATTTTATATTTTTTTTTTAAACCCAACGTATAGGGGCTGCACGTTAGTTCTATGCGTTACTTAAAATTTAAATTTAAATCTTCGAAACCATGCAGTTAAGAGCGTTAACTCTTCCGAAAGTCTCAAAATGGCTAGTATGGGGGTACGATCAAACTGATACATCGCTTGTTTTCAAGCAAAAATATATATTTTTTATATTTTATTCTGATGAACTTTAGGCTTCTGAACATTTCATGTATAGAGACTTTTTTGACATATTTCAACACTACTGAGTTATAAGTGATTAAATTTTAATACTTGTCGCCATTTTGCAAAAAATTGACAAAATGGATTTTGCTAACAAACATACACAGGATGCTTAAGAATTCTATACTGTCACAAAAATTGAAATTCAAATATGTATAAATAAGCTCACACTGACCTTAACTATATTAAAAATCTTATAAGCGTATGTATGGTGGGTCGATCGACTCATCACACTAAACGTGTTTTGAAAAAAAAATACTTTTATTTTTTAATTTTTAATTTTTTTTTATAGTATCGTAAGTATAGTCGAAAGCTCTGTTTTGTATCAAAAATTCAAGTCGATTTCTTACATAGAAACCTCATACGAGCGTTAACTGTATGCAGAGTCGCATAAAAGCTTTTTCGAGGTCTCGGTCAATATATGGTAAGACAAGGTTTTTATTAAAAAAAAAATAATTAAAAATTGCTTTTATATGCAAATTAAAATTCCAAACACTTTTTGCATACGACATTTTTCAGTAGGATGTCATTTAGCAAAGTTATGTTACTTTGAATTTTTACGATAGCCGCCATTTTGAAAAAAAAAATTATATATTTTTTTTAAACATAACGTATAGGGGCTGCGCGTTATTTCTATGCGATACTTAAAATTTAAATTTTAATCTTTGAAACCAAGCAGTTAAGAGCGTTAACTCTTCCGAAAGTCTCAAAATGGCTAGTATGGGGGTACGATCGAACTGATACATCGCTTGTTTTCAAGCAAAAATATATATTTTTTATATTTTATTCTGATGAACTTTAGGCTTCTCAACATTTCATGTATTGAGACCTTTTTGACGAAATTTAACACTACTGAGTTATAAGTGATTGAATTTTAATACTTGTCGCCATTTTGCAAAAAATTGACAAAATGGATTTTGCTAACAAACATACACAGGATGCTTAAGAATTCTATACTGTCACAAAAATTGAAATTCAAATATGTATAAACAAGCTCACACTGACCTTAACTATATTGAAAATCTTATGAGCGTATGTATGGTGGGTCGATCGACTCATCACACTAAACGTGTTTTGAAAAAAAAATACTTTTATTTTTTAATTTTTAATTTTTTTTTATAGTATCGTAAGTATAGTCGAAAGCTCTGTTTTGTATCAAAAATTCAAGTCGATTTCTTACATAGAAACCTCATACGAGCGTTAACTGTATGCAGAGTCGCATAAAAGCTTTTTCGAGGTCTCGGTCAATATATGGTAAGACAAGGTTTTTATTAAAAAAAAAATAATTAAAAATTGCTTTTATATGCAAATTAAAATTCCAAACACTTTTTGCATACGACATTTTTCAGTAGGATTTTATTTAGCAAAGTTATGACACTTTGAATTTTTACGATAGCCGCCATTTTGCAAAAAAATTTTATATATTTTTTTTAAACATATCGTATAGGGGCTGCACGTTAGTTCTATGCGTTACTCAAAATTTAAATTTTAATCTTTTGTACCATGCAGTTAAGAGCGTTAACTCTTTCGAAAGTCTCAAAATGGCTAGTATGGGGGTACGATCGAACTGATACATCGCTTGTTTTCAAGCAAAAATATATATTTTTTATATTTTATTCTGATGAACTTTAGGCTTCTGAACATTTAATGTATAGAGACTTTTTTGACGAAATTCAACACTACTGAGTTATAAGTGATTGAATTTTAATACTTGTCGCCATTTTGCAAAAAATTGACAAAATGGATTTTGCTAACAAACATACACAGGATGCTTAAGAATTCTATACTGTCACAAAAATTGAAATTCAAATATGTATAAACAAGCTCACACTGACCTTAACTATATTGAAAATCTTATGAGCGTATGTATGGTGGGTCGATCGACTCATCACACTAAACGTGTTTTGAAAAAAAAATACTTTTATTTTTTAATTTTTAATTTTTTTTTATAGTATCGTAAGTATAGTCGAAAGCTCTGTTTTGTATCAAAAATTCAAGTCAATTTCTTAAATAGAAACCTCATACGAGCGTTAACTGTATGCAAAGTCGCATAAAAGCTCGTTCGAGGTCTCGGTCAATATATGGTAAGACTCGGTTTTTATTAAAAAAAAAATAATTAAAAATTGCTTTTGTATGCAAATCAAAATTCCAAACACTTTTTGCATACGACATTTTTCAGTAGGATTTTATTTAGCAAAGTTATGACACTTTGAATTTTTACGATAGCCGCCATTTTGCAAAAAAATTTTATATATTTTTTTTAAACATAACGTATAGGGGCTGCACGTTAGTTCTATGCGTTACTCAAAATTTAAATTTTAATCTTCTGTACCATGCAGTTAAGAGCGTTAACTCTTCCGAAAGTCTCAAAATGGCTAGTATGGGGGTACGATCGAACTGATACATCGCTTGTTTTCAAGCAAAAATATATATTTTTTATATTTTATTCTGATGAACTTTAGGCTTCTGAACATTTCATGTATAGAGATTTTTTTGACGAAATTCAACACTACTGAGTTATAAGTGATTGAATTTTAATACTTGTCGCCATTTTGCAAAAAATTGACAAAATGGATTTTGCTAACAAACATACACAGGATGCTTAAGAATTCTATACTGTCACAAAAATTGAAATTCAAATATGTATAAATAAGCTCACACTGACCTTAACTATATTGAAAATCTTATGAGCGTATGTATGGTGGGTCGATCGACTCATCACACTAAACGTGTTTTGAAAAAAAAATACTTTTATTTTTTAATTTTTAATTTTTTTTCAAAGTATCGTAAGTATAGTCAAAAGCTCTATTTTGTATCAAAAATTCAAGTCGATTTCTTGAATAGAAGCCTCATACGAGCGTTAACTATATGCAGAGTCGCATAAAAGCTCGTTCGAGGTCTCGGTCAATATATGGTAAGACTCGGTTTTTATTAAAAAAAAAATAATTAAAAATTGCTTTTATATGCAAATTAAAATTCCGAACACTTTTTGCATACGACATTTTTCAGTAGAATTTTATTTAGCAAAGTTATGACACTTTAAATTTTTACGATAGCCGCCATTTTGCAAAAAAATTTTATATTTTTTTTTTAAACCTAACGTATAGGGGCTGCACGTTAGTTCTATGCGTTACTTAAAATTTAAATTTAAATCTTCGAAACCATGCAGTTAAGAGCGTTAACTCTTCCGAAAGTCTCAAAATGGCTAGTATGGGGGTACGATCAAACTGATACATCGCTTGTTTTCAAGCAAAAATATATATTTTTTATATTTTATTCTGATGAACTTTAGGCTTCTGAACATTTCATGTATAGAGACTTTTTTGACATATTTCAACACTACTGAGTTATAAGTGATTAAATTTTAATACTTGTCGCCATTTTGCAAAAAATTGACAAAATGGATTTTGCTAACAAACATACACAGGATGCTTAAGAATTCTATACTGTCACAAAAATTGAAATTCAAATATGTATAAATAAGCTCACACTGACCTTAACTATATTAAAAATCTCATAAGCGTATGTATGGTGGGTCGATCGACTCATCACACTAAACGTGTTTTGAAAAAAAAATACTTTTATTTTTTAATTTTTAATTTTTTTTTATAGTATCGTAAGTATAGTCGAAAGCTCTGTTTTGTATCAAAAATTCAAGTCGATTTCTTACATAGAAACCTCATACGAGCGTTAACTGTATGCAGAGTCGCATAAAAGCTTTTTCGAGGTCTCGGTCAATATATGGTAAGACAAGGTTTTTATTAAAAAAAAAATAATTAAAAATTGCTTTTATATGCAAATTAAAATTCCAAACACTTTTTGCATACGACATTTTTCAGTAGGATGTCATTTAGCAAAGTTATGACACTTTGAATTTTTACGATAGCCGCCATTTTGAAAAAAAAATTTATATATTTTTTTTAAACATAACGTATAGGGGCTGCGCGTTATTTCTATGCGATACTTAAAATTTAAATTTTAATCTTTGAAACCAAGCAGTTAAGAGCGTTAACTCTTCCGAAAGTCTCAAAATGGCTAGTATGGGGGTACGATCGAACTGATACATCGCTTGTTTTCAAGCAAAAATATATATTTTTTATATTTTATTCTGATGAACTTTAGGCTTCTCAACATTTCATGTATTGAGACCTTTTTGACGAAATTTAACACTACTGAGTTATAAGTGATTGAATTTTAATACTTGTCGCCATTTTGCAAAAAATTGACAAAATGGATTTTGCTAACAAACATACACAGGATGCTTAAGAATTCTATACTGTCACAAAAATTGAAATTCAAATATGTATAAACAAGCTCACACTGACCTTAACTATATTGAAAATCTTATGAGCGTATGTATGGTGGGTCGATCGACTCATCACACTAAACGTGTTTTGAAAAAAAAATACTTTTATTTTTTAATTTTTAATTTTTTTTTATAGTATCGTAAGTATAGTCGAAAGCTCTGTTTTGTATCAAAAATTCAAGTCGATTTCTTACATAGAAACCTCATACGAGCGTTAACTGTATGCAGAGTCGCATAAAAGCTTTTTCGAGGTCTCGGTCAATATATGGTAAGACAAGGTTTTTATTAAAAAAAAAATAATTAAAAATTGCTTTTATATGCAAATTAAAATTCCAAACACTTTTTGCATACGACATTTTTCAGTAGGATTTTATTTAGCAAAGGTATGACACTTTGAATTTTTACGATAGCCGCCATTTTGCAAAAAAATTTTATATATTTTTTTTAAACATAACGTATAGGGGCTGCACGTTAGTTCTATGCGTTACTTAAAATTTAAATTTTAATCTTCGAAACCATGCAGTTAAGAGCGTTAACTCTTCCGAAAGTCTCAAAATGGCTAGTATGGGGGTACGATCGAACTGATACATCGCTTGTTTTCAAGCAAAAATATATATTTTTTATATTTTATTTTGATGAACTTTAGGCTTCTCAACATTTCATGTATTGAGACCTTTTTGACGAAATTCAACACTACTGAGTTATAAGTAATTGAATTTTAATACTTGTCGCCATTTTGCAAAAAATTGACAAAATGGATTTTGCTAACAAACATACACAGGATGCTTAAGAATTCTATACTGTCACAAAAATTGAAATTCAAATATGTATAAACAAGCTCACACTGACCTTAACTATATTGAAAATCTTATGAGCGTATGTATGGTGGGTCGATCGACTCATCACACTAAACGTGTTTTAAAAAAAATACTTTTATTTTTTAATTTTTAATTTTTTTTTATAGTATCGTAAGTATAGTCGAAATCTCTGTTTTGTATCAAAAATTTAAGTCAATTTCTTAAATAGAAACCTCATACGAGCGTTAACTGTATGCAGAGTCGCATAAAAGCTCGTTCGAGGTCTCGGTCAATATATGGTAAGACTCGGTTTTTATTTAAAAAAAAATAATTAAAAATTGCTTTTGTATGCAAATTAAAATTCCAAACACTTTTTGCATACGACATTTTTCAGTAGGATTTTATTTAGCAGAGTTATGACACTTTGAATTTTTACGATAGCCGCCATTTTGCAAAAAAATTTTATATATTTTTTTTAAACATAACGTATAGGGGCTGCACGTTAGTTCTATGCGTTACTCAAAATTTAAATTTTAATCTTCTGTACCATGCAGTTAAGAGCGTTAACTCTTCCGAAAGTCTCAAAATGGCTAGTATGGGGGTACGATCGAACTGATACATCGCTTGTTTTCAAGCAAAAATATATATTTTTTATATTTTATTCTGATGAACTTTAGGCTTCTGAACATTTCATGTATAGAGACTTTTTTGACGAAATTCAACACTACTGAGTTATTAGTGATTGAATTTTAATACTTGTCGCCATTTTGCAAAAAATTGACAAAATGGATTTAGCTAACAAACATACACAGGATGCTTAAGAATTCTATACTGTCACAAAAATTGAAATTCAAATATGTATAAATAAGCTCACACTGACCTTAACTATATTGAAAATCTTATGAGCGTATGTATGGTGGGTCGATCGACTCATCACACTAAACGTGTTTTGAAAAAAAAATACTTTTATTTTTTAATTTTTAATTTTTTTTTATAGTATCGTAAGTATAGTCGAAAGCTATGTTTTGTAATAAAAATTCAAGTCGATTTCTTAAATAGAAACCTTATACGAGCGTTAACTGTATGCAGAGTCGCGTAAAAGCTCGTTCGAGGTCTCGGTCAATATATAGTAAGACTCGGTTTTTATTTAAAAAAAAATAATTAAAAATTGCTTTTATATGCAAATTAAAATTCCAAACACTTTTTGCATACGACATTTTTGAGTAGGATTTTATTTAGCAAAGTTATGACACTTTGAATTTTTACGATAGCCGCCATTTTGCAAAAAAAATTTATATTTTTTTTTTAAACCTAACGTATAGGGGCTGCACGTTAGTTCTATGCGTTACTTAAAATTTAAATTTAAATCTTCGAAACCATGCAGTTAAGAGCATTAACTCTTCCGAAAGTCTCAAAATGGCTAGTATGGGGGTACGATCAAACTGATACATCGCTTGTTTTCAAGCAAAAATATATATTTTTTATATTTTATTCTGATGAACTTTAGGCTTCTGAACATTTCATGTATAGAGACTTTTTTGACATATTTCAACACTACTGAGTTATAAGTGATTAAATTTTAATACTTGTCGCCATTTTGCAAAAAATTGACAAAATGGATTTTGCTAACAAACATACACAGGATGCTTAAGAATTCTATACTGTCACTAAAATTGAAATTCAAATATGTATAAATAAGCTCACACTGACCTTAACTATATTAAAAATCTTATAAGCGTATGTATGGTGGGTCGATCGACTCATCACACTAAACGTGTTTTGAAAAAAAAATACTTTTATTTTTTAATTTTTAATTTTTTTTTATAGTATCGTAAGTATAGTCGAAAGCTCTGTTTTGTATGAAAAATTCAAGTCGATTTCTTACATAGAAACCTCATACGAGCGTTAACTGTATGCAGAGTCGCATAAAAGCTTTTTCGAGGTCTCGGTCAATATATGGTAAGACAAGGTTTTTATTTAAAAAAAAATAATTAAAAATTGCTTTTATATGCAAATTAAAATTCCAAACACTTTTTGCATACGACATTTTTGAGTAGGATTTTATTTAGCAAAGTTATGACACTTTGAATTTTTACGATAGCCGCCATTTTGCAAAAAAATTTAATATATTTTTTTTAAACGTAACGTATAGGGGCTGCGCGTTAGTTCTATGCGATACTCAAAATTAAAATTTTAATCTTCGAAACCAAGCAGTTAAGAGCGTTAACTCTTCCGAAAGTCTCAAAATGGCTAGTATGGGGGTACGATCGAACTGATACATCGCTTGTTTTCAAGCAAAAATATATATTTTTTATATTTTATTCTGATGAAATTTAGGCTTCTGAACATTTCATGTATAGATACTTTTTTGACAAAATTCAACACTACTGAGTTATAAGTGATTGAATTTTAATACTTGTCGCCATTTTGCAAAAAATTGACAAAATGGATTTTGCTAACAAACATACACAGGATGCTTAAGAATTCTATACTGTCACAAAAATTGAAATTCAAATATGTATAAATAAGCTCACACTGACCTTAACTATATTGAAAATCTTATGAGCGTATGTATGGTGGGTCGATCGACTCATCACACACTAAACGTGTTTTGAAAAAAAAATACTTTTATTTTTTAATTTTTAATTTTTTTTTAAAGTATCGTAAGTATAGTCAAAAGCTCTATTTTGTATCAAAAATTCAAGTCGATTTCTTAAATAGAAGCCTCATACGAGCGTTAACTATATGCAGAGTCGCATAAAAGCTCGTTCGAGGTCTCGGTCAATATATGGTAAGACTCGGTTTTTATTAAAAAAAAAATAATTAAAAATTGCTTTTATATGCAAATTAAAATTCCGAACACTTTCTTCATACGACATTTTTCAGTAGGATTTCATTTAGCAAAGTTATGACACTTTGAATTTTGAAGATAGCCGCCATTTTGCAAAAAAATTTTATATATTTTTTTTAAACGTAACGTATAGGGGCTGCGCGTTAGTTCTATGCGATACTCAAAATTAAAATTTTAATCTTCGAAACCAAGCAGTTAAGAGCGTTAACTCTTCCGAAAGTCTCAAAATGGCTAGTATGGGGGTACGATCGAACTGATACATCGCTTGTTTTCAAGCAAAAATATATATTTTTTATATTTTATTCTGATGAACTTTAGGCTTCTGAACATTTCATGTATAGAGACTTTTTTGACGAAATTCAACACTACTGAGTTATAAGTGATTGAATTTTAATACTTGTCGCCATTTTGCAAAAAATTGACAAAATGGATTTTGCTAACAAACATACACAGGATGCTTAAGAATTCTATACTGTAACAAAAATTGAAATTCAAATATGTATAAACAAGCTCACACTGACCTTAACTATATTGAAAATCTTATGAGCGTATGTATGGTGGGTCGATCGACTCATCACACTAAACGTGTTTTGAAAAAAAAATACTTTTATTTTTTAATTTTAATTTTTTTTTATAGTATCGTAAGTATAGTCGAAAGCTCTGTTTTGTATCAAAAATTCAAGTCGATTTCTTACATAGAAACCTCATACAAGCGTTAACTGTATGCAGAGTCGCATAAAAGCTTTTTCGAGGTCTCGGTCAATATATGGTAAGACAAGGTTTTTATTAAAAAAAAAATAATTAAAAATTGCTTTTATATGCAAATTAAAATTTCAAACACTTTTTGCATACGACATTTTTCAGTAGGATTTTATTTAGCAAAGTTATGACACTTTGAATTTTTACGATAGCCGCCATTTTGCAAAAAAATTTTATATATATTTTTTAAACATAACGTATAGGGGCTGCACGTTAGTTCTATGCGTTACTTAAAATTTAAATTTTAATCTTCGAAACCATGCAGTTAAGAGCGTTAACTCTTCCGAAAGTCTCAAAATGGCTAGTATGGGGGTACGATCGAACTGATACATCGCTTGTTTTCAAGCAAAAATATATATTTTTTATATTTTATTCTGATGAACTTTAGGCTTCTGAACATTTCATGTATAGAGACTTTTTTGACGAAATTCAACACTACTGAGTTATTAGTGATTGAATTTTAATACTTGTCGCCATTTTGCAAAAAATTGACAAAATGGATTTTGCTAACAAACATACACAGGATGCTTAAGAATTCTATACTGTCACAAAAATTGAAATTCAAATATGTATAAACAAGCTCACACTGACCTTAACTATATTGAAAATCTTATGAGCGTATGTATGGTGGGTCGATCGACTCATCACACTAAACGTGTTTTGAAAAAAAAATACTTTTATTTTTTAATTTTTAATTTTTTTTTATAGTATCGTAAGTATAGTCGAAAGCTCTATTTTGTAATATAAATTTAAATCGATTTTTTAAATAGAAACCTCATACGAGCGTTAACTCTATGCAGAGTCGCATAAAAGCTCGTTCGAGGTCTCGGTCAATATATGGTAAGACTCGGTTTTTATTAAAAAAAAATAATTAAAAATTGCTTTTATATGCAAATTAAAATTCCAAACACTTTTTGCATACGACATTTTTCAGTAGGATGTCATTTAGCAAAGTTATGACACTTTGAATTTTTACGATAGCCGCCATTTTGCAAAAAAAAATTATATATTTTTTTTAAACATAACGTATAGGGGCTGCGCGTTATTTCTATGCGATACTTAAAATTTAAATTTTAATCTTTGAAACCAAGCAGTTAAGAGCGTTAACTCTTCCGAAAGTCTCAAAATGGCTAGTATGGGGGTACGATCGAACTGATACATCGTTTGTTTTCAAGCAAAAATATATATTTTTTATATTTTATTCTGATGAACTTTAGGCTTCTCAACATTTCATGTATTGAGACCTTTTTGACGAAATTCAACACTACTGAGTTATAAGTGATTGAATTTTAATACTTGTCGCCATTTTGCAAAAAATTGACAAAATGGATTTTGCTAACAAACATACACAGGACGCTTAAGAATTCTATACTGTCACAAAAATTAAAATTCAAATATGTATAAATAAGCTCACACTGACCTTAACTATATTGAAAATCTTATGAGCGTATGTATGGTGGGTCGATCGACTCATCACACTAAACGTGTTTTGAAAAAAAAATACTTTTATTTTTTAATTTTTTTTTATAGTATCGTAAGTATAGTCGAAAGCTCTGTTTTGTTTAAAAAATTAAAGTCGATTTCTTAAATAGAAACCTCATACGAGCGTTAACTGTATGCAGAGTCGCATAAAAGCTCGTTCGAGGTCTCGGTCAATATATGGTAAGACTCGGTTTTTATTAAAAAAAATAATAAAAAATTGCTTTTATATGCAAATTAAAATTCCAAACACTTTTTGCATACGACATTTTTTAGTAGGATTTTATTTAGCAAAGTTATGACACTTTAAATTTTTACGATAGCCGCCATTTTGAAAAAAATTTTTATATATTTTTTTTAAACATAACGTATAGGGGCTGCACGTTAGTTCTATGCGATACTCGAAATTTAAATTTTAATCTTCGAAACCAAGCAGTTAAGAGCGTTAACTCTTCCGAAAGTCTCAAAATGGCTAGTATGGGGGTACGATCGAACTTATACATCGCTTGTTTTCAAGCAAAAATATATATTTTTTATATTTTATTCTGATGAACTTTAGGCTTCTGAACATTTCATGTATAGAGACTTTTTTGACAAAATTCAACACTACTGAGTTATAAGTGATTGAATTTTAATACTTGTCGCCATTTTGCAAAAAATTGACAAAATGGATTTTGCTAACAAACATACACAGGACGCTTAAGAATTCTATACTGTCACAAAAATTGAAATTCAAATATGTATAAATAAGCTCACACTGACCTTAACTATATTGAAAATCTTATGAGCGTATGTATGGTGGGTCGATCGACTCATCACACTAAACGTGTTTTGAAAAAAAAATACTTTTATTTTTTAATTTTTAATTTTTTTTTATAGTATCGTAAGTATAGTCGAAAGCTCTGTTTTGTTTAAAAAATTCAAGTCGATTTCTTAAATAGAAACCTCATACAAGCGTTAACTGTATGCAGAGTCGCATAAAAGCTCGTTCGAGGTCTCGGTCAATATATGGTAAGACTCGGTTTTTATTAAAAAAAAAATAATTAAAAATTGCTTTTATATGCAAATTAAAATTTCAAACACTTTTTGCATACGACATTTTTTAGTAGGATTTCATTTAGCAAAGTTATGACACTTTGAATTTTTACGATAGCCGCCATTTTGAAAAAAAAATTTATATATTTTTTTTAAACATAACGTATAGGGGCTGCACGTTAGTTCTATGCGATACCCGAAATTTAAATTTTAATCTTCGAAACCAAGCAGTTAAGAGCGTTAACTCTTCCGAAAGTCTCAAAATGGCTAGTATGGGGGTACGATCGAACTTATACATCGCTTGTTTTCAAGCAAAAATATATATTTTTTTTATTTTATTCTGATGAACTTTAGGCTTCTGAACATTTCATGTATAGAGACTTTTTTGACCAAATTCAACACTACTGAGTTATAAGTGATTGAATTTTAATACTTGTCGCCATTTTGCAAAAAATTGACAAAATGGATTTTGCTAACAAACATACACAGGACGCTTAAGAATTCTATACTGTCACAAAAATTGAAATTCAAATATGTATAAATAAGCTCACACTGACCTTAACTATATTGAAAATCTTATGAGCGTATGTATGGTGGGTCGATCGACTCATCACACTAAACGTGTTTTGAAAAAAAAATACTTTTATTTTTTAATTTTTAATTTTTTTTATAGTATCGTAAGTATAGTCGAAAGCTCTGTTTTGTTTAAAAAATTCAAGTCGATTTCTTAAATAGAAACCTCATACGAGCGTTAACTGTATGCAGAGTCGCATAAAAGCTCGTTCGAGGTCTCGGTCAATATATGGTAAGACTCGGTTTTTATTAAAAAAAAAATAATTTAAAATTGTGTTTATATGCAAATTAAAATTCCAAACACTTTTTGCATACGACATTTTTTAGTAGGATTTTATTTAGCAAAGTTATGACACTTTAAATTTTTACGATAACCGCCATTTTGAAAAAAATTTTTATATATTTTTTTTAAACATAACGTATAGGGGCTGCACGTTAGTTCTATGCGATACTCGAAATTTAAATTTTAATCTTCGAAACCAAGCAGTTAAGAGCGTTAATTCTTCCGAAAGTCTCAAAATGGCTAGTATGGGGGTACGATCGAACTTATACATCGCTTGTTTTCAAGCAAAAATATATATTTTTTATATTTTATTCTGATGAACTTTAGGCTTCTGAACATTTCATGTATAGAGACTTTTTTGACGAAATTCAACACTACTGAGTTATAAGTGATTAAATTTTAATACTTGTCGACATTTTGCAAAAAATTGACAAAATGGATTTTGCTAACAAACATACACAGAACGCTTAAGAATTCTATACTGTCACAAAAATTGAAATTCAAATATGTATAAATAAGCTCACACTGACCTTAACTATATTGAAAATCTTATGAGCGTATGTATGGTGGGTCGATCGACTCATCACACTAAACGTGTTTTGAAAAAAAAATACTTTTATTTTTTAATTTTTAATTTTTTTTTATAGTATCGTAAGTATAGTCGAAAGCTCTGTTTTGTTTAAAAAATTCAAGTCGATTTCTTAAATAGAAACCTCATACGAGCGTTAACTGTATGCAGAGTCGCATAAAAGCTCGTTCGAGGTCTCGGTCAATATATGGTAAGACTCGGTTTTTATTAAAAAAAAAATTATTAAAAATTGCTTTTAGATGCAAATTAAAATTCCAAACACTTTTTGCATACGACATTTTTTAGTAGGATTTCATTTAGCAAAGTTATGACACTTTGAATTTTTACGATAGCCGCCATTTTGAAAAAAAATTTTATATATTTTTTTTAAACATAACGTATAGGGGCTGCACGTTAGTTCTATGCGATACTCGAAATTTAAATTTTAATCTTCGAAACCAAGCAGTTAAGAGCGTTAACTCTTCCGAAAGTCTCAAAATGGCTAGTATGGGGGTACGATCGAACTTATACATCGCTTGTTTTCAAGCAAAAATATATATTTTTTTTATTTTATTCTGATGAACTTTAGGCTTCTGAACATTTCATGTATAGAGACTTTTTTGACGAAATTCAACACTACTGAGTTATAAGTGATTGAATTTTAATACTTGTCGCCATTTTGCAAAAAATTTACAAAATGGATTTTGCTAACAAACATACACAGGACGTTTAAGAATTCTATACTGTCACAAAAATTGAAATTCAAATATGTATAAATAAGCTCACACTGACCTTTACTATATTGAAAATCTTATGAGCGTATGTATGGTGGGTCGATCGACTCATCACACTAAACGTGTTTTGAAAAAAAAATACTTTTATTTTTTAATTTTTAATTTTTTTTTCATAGTATCGTAAGTATAGTCGAAAGCTCTGTTTTGTTTGAAAAATTCAAGTCGATTTCTTAAATAGAAACCTCATACGAGCGTTAACTGTATGCAGAGTCGCATAAAAGCTCGTTCGAGGTCTCGGTCAATATATGGTAAGACTCGGTTTTTATTAAAAAAAATATAATTAAAAATTGCTTTTATATGCAAATTTATATTCCAAACACTTTTTGCATACGACATTTTTTAGTAGGATTTCATTTAGCAAAGTTATGACACTTTGAATTTTTACGATAGCCGCCATTTTGAAAAAAAAATTTATATATTTTTTTTAAACATAACGTATAGGGGCTGCACGTTAGTTCTATGCGATACTCGAAATTTAAATTTTAATCTTCGAAACCAAGCAGTTAAGAGCGTTAACTCTTCCGAAAGTCTCAAAATGGCTAGTATGGGGGTACGATCGAACTTATACATCGCTTGTTTTCAAGCAAAAATATATATTTTTTTTATTTTATTCTGATGAACTTTAGGCTTCTGAACATTTCATGTATAGAGACTTTTTTGACGAAATTCAACACTACTGAGTTATAAGTGATTGAATTTTAATACTTGTCGCCATTTTGCAAAAAATTGACAAAATGGATTTTGCTAACAAACATACACAGGACGCTTAAGAATTCTATACTGTCACAAAAATTGAAATTCAAATATGTATAAATAAGCTCACACTGACCTTAACTATATTGAAAATCTTATGAGCGTATGTATGGTGGGTCGATCGACTCATCACACTAAACGTGTTTTGAAAAAAAAATACTTTTATTTTTTAATTTTTAATTTTTTTTTATAGTATCGTAAGTATAGTCGAAAGCTCTGTTTTGTTTAAAAAATTCTAATCGATTTCTTAAATAGAAACCTCATACGAGCGTTAACTGTATGCAGAGTCGCATAAAAGCTCGTTCGAGGTCTCGGTCAATATATGGTAAGACTCGGTTTTTATTAAAAAAAAAATAATTAAAAATTGCTTTTATATGCAAATTAAAATTCCAAACACTTTTTGCATACGACATTTTTCAGTAGGATGTCATTTAGCAAAGTTATGACACTTTGAATTTTTACGATAGCCGCCATTTTGCAAAAAAAATTTATATATTTTTTTTAAACATAACGTATAGGGGCTGCGCGTTATTTCTATGCGATACTTAAAATTTAAATTTTAATCTTTGAAACCAAGCAGTTAAGAGCGTTAACTCTTCCGAAAGTCTCAAAATGGCTAGTATGGGGGTACGATCGAACTGATACATCGCTTGTTTTCAAGCAAAAATATATATTTTTTATATTTTATTCTGATGAACTTTAAGCTTCTGAACATTTCATAAATAGAGACTTTTTTGACGAAATTTTACACTACTGAGTTATAAGTGATTGAATTTTAATACTTGTCGCCATTTTGCAAAAAATTGACAAAATGGATTTTGCTAACAAACATACACAGGACGCTTAAGAATTCTATACTGTCACAAAAATTGAAATTCAAATATGTATAAATAAGCTCACACTGACCTTAACTATATTGAAAATCTTATGAGCGTATGTATGGTGGGTCGATCGACTCATCACACTAAACGTGTTTTGAAAAAAAAATACTTTTATTTTTTAATTTTTAATTTTTTTTTATAGTATCGTAAGTATAGTCGAAAGCTCTGTTTTGTTTAAAAAATTCAAGTCGATTTCTTAAATAGAAACCTCATACGAGCGTTAACTGTATGCAGAGTCGCATAAAAGCTCGTTCGAGGTCTCGGTCAATATATGGTAAGACTCGGTTTTTATTAAAAAAAAAATAATTAAAAATTGCTTTTATATGCAAATTAAAATTTCAAACACTTTTTGCATACGACATTTTTTAGTAGGATTTCATTTAGCAAAGTTATGACACTTTGAATTTTTACGATAGCCGCCATTTTGAAAAAAAATTTTATATATTTTTTTTAAACATAACGTATAGGGGCTGCACGTTAGTTCTATGCGATACTCGAAATTTAAAATTTAATCTTCGAAACCAAGCAGTTAAGAGCGTTAACTCTTCCGAAAGTCTCAAAATGGCTAGTATGGGGGTACGATCGAACTTATACATCGCTTGTTTTCAAGCAAAAATATATATTTTTTTTATTTTATTCTGATGAACTTTAGGCTTCTGAACATTTCATGTATAGAGACTTTTTTGACAAAATTCAACACTACTGAGTTATAAGTGATTGAATTTTAATACTTGTCGCCATTTTGCAAAAAATTGACAAAATGGATTTTGCTAACAAACATACACAGGACGCTTAAGAATTCTATACTGTCACAAAAATTGAAATTCAAATATGTATAAATAAGCTCACACTGACCTTAACTATATTGAAAATCTTATGAGCGTATGTATGGTGGGTCGATCGACTCATCACACTAAACGTGTTTTGAAAAAAAAATACTTTTATTTTTTAATTTTTAATTTTTTTTCATAGTATCGTAAGTATAGTCGAAAGCTCTGTTTTGTTTGAAAAATTCAAGTAGATTTCTTAAATAGAAACCTCATACGAGCGTTAACTGTATGCAGAGTCGCATAAAAGCTCGTTCGAGGTCTCGGTCAATATATGGTAAGACTCGGTTTTTATAAAAAAAAATATAATTAAAAATTGCTTTTATATGCAAATTAAAATTCCAAACACTTTTTGCATACGACATTTTTTAGTAGAATTTAATTTAGCAAAGTTATGACACTTTGAATTTTTACGATAGCCGCCATTTTGAAAAAAAAATTTATATATTTTTTTTAAACATAACGTATAGGGGCTGCACGTTAGTTCTATGCGATACTCGAAATTTAAATTTTAATCTTCGAAACCAAGCAGTTAAGAGCGTTAACTCTTCCGAAAGTCTCAAAATGGCTAGTATGGGGGTACGATCGAACTTATACATCGCTTGTTTTCAAGCAAAAATATATATTTTTTTTATTTTATTCTGATGAACTTTAGGCTTCTGAACATTTCATGTATAGAGACTTTTTTGACGAAATTCAACACTACTGAGTTATAAGTGATTGAATTTTAATACTTGTCGCCATTTTGCAAAAAATTGACAAAATGGATTTTGCTAACAAACATACACAGGACGCTTAAGAATTCTATACTGTCACAAAAATTGAAATTCAAATATGTATAAATAAGCTCACACTGACCTTAACTATATTGAAAATCTTATGAGCGTATGTATGGTGGGTCGATCGACTCATCACACTAAACGTGTTTTGAAAAAAAAATACTTTTATTTTTTAATTTTTAATTTTTTTTTATAGTATCGTAAGTATAGTCGAAAGCTCTGTTTTGTTTAAAATTCAAGTCGATTTCTTAAATAGAAACCTCATACGAGCGTTAACTGTATGCAGAGTCGCATAAAAGCTCGTTCGAGGTCTCGGTCAATATATGGTAAGACTCGGTTTTTATTAAAAAAAAAATAATTAAAAATTGCTTTTATATGCAAATTAAAATTCCAAACACTTTTTGCATACGACATTTTTTAGTAGGATTTTATTTAGCAAAGTTATGACACTTTAAATTTTTACGATAGCCGCCATTTTGAAAAAAAATTTTATATATTTTTTTTAAACATAACGTATAGGGGCTGCACGTTAGTTCTATGCGATACTCGAAATTTAAATTTTAATCTTCGAAACCAAGCAGTTAAGAGCGTTAACTCTTCCGAAAGTCTCAAAATGGCTAGTATGGGGGTACGATCGAACTTATACATCGCTTGTTTTCAAGCAAAAATATATATTTTTTATATTTTATTCTGATGAACTTTAGGCTTCTGAACATTTCATGTATAGAGACTTTTTTGACGAAATTCAACACTACTGAGTTATAAGTGATTGAATTTTAATACTTGTCGCCATTTTGCAAAAAATTGACAAAATGGATTTTGCTAACAAACATACACAGGACGCTTAAGAATTCTATACTGTCACAAAAATTGAAATTCAAATATGTATAAATAAGCTCACACTGACCTTAACTATATTGAAAATCTTATGAGCGTATGTATGGTGGGTCGATCGACTCATCACACTAAACGTGTTTTGAAAAAAAAATACTTTTATTTTTTAATTTTTAATTTTTTTTTATAGTATCGTAAGTATAGTCGAAAGCTCTGTTTTGTTTAAAAAATTCAAGTCGATTTCTTAAATAGAAACCTCATACGAGCGTTAACTGTATGCAGAGTCGCATAAAAGCTCGTTCGAGGTCTCGGTCAATATATGGTAAGACTCGGTTTTTATTAAAAAAAAAATTATTAAAAATTGCTTTTAGATGCAAATTAAAATTTTAAACACTTTTTGCATACGACATTTTTTAGTAGGATTTCATTTAGCAAAGTTATGACACTTTAAATTTTTACGATAGCCGCCATTTTGAAAAAAAATTTTATATATTTTTTTTAAACATAACGTATAGGGGCTGCACGTTAGTTCTATGCGATACTCGAAATTTAAATTTTAATCTTCGAAACCAAGCAGTTAAGAGCGTTAACTCTTCCGAAAGTCTCAAAATGGCTAGTATGGGGGTACGATCGAACTGATACATCGCTTGTTTTCAAGCAAAAATATATATTTTTTATATTTTATTCAGATGAACTTTAGGCTTCTGAACATTTCATGTATAGAGACTTTTTTGACGAAATTCAACACTACTGAGTTATAAGTGATTGAATTTTAATACTTGTCGCCATTTTGCAAAAAATTGACAAAATGGATTTTGCTAACAAACATACACAGGATGCTTAAGAATTCTATACTGTCACAAAAATTGAAATTCAAATATGTATAAACAAGCTCACACTGACCTTAACTATATTGAAAATCTTATGAGCGTATGTATGGTGGGTCGATCGACTCATCACACTAAACGTGTTTTAAAAAAAAAATACTTTTATTTTTTAATTTTTAATTTTTTTTTATAGTATCGTAAGTATAGTCGAAAGCTCTATTTTGCAATAAAAATTTAAATCGATTTCTTAAATAGAAACCTCATACGAGCGTTAACTCTATGCAGAGTCGCATAAAAGCTCGTTCGAGGTTTCGGTCAATATATGGTAAGACTCGGTTTTTATTAAAAAAAAAATAATTAAAAATTGCTTTTATATGCAAATTAAAATTCCAAACACTTTTTGCATACGACATTTTTCAGTAGGATGTCATTTAGCAAAGTTATGACACTTTGAATTTTTACGATAGCCGCCATTTTGCAAAAAAAATTTATATATTTTTTTTAAACATAACGTATAGGGGCTGCGCGTTATTTCTATGCGATACTTAAAATTTAAATTTTAATCTTTGAAACCAAGCAGTTAAGAGCGTTAACTCTTCCGAAAGTCTCAAAATGGCTAGTATGGGGGTACGATCGAACTGATACATCGCTTGTTTTCAAGCAAAAATATATATTTTTTATATTTTATTCTGATGAACTTTAAGCTTCTGAACATTTCATGTATAGAGACTTTTTTGACGAAATTCAACACTACTGAGTTATAAGTGATTGAATTTTAATACTTGTCGCCATTTTGCAAAAAATTGACAAAATAGATTTTGCTAACAAACATACACAGGATGCTTAAGAATTCTATACTGTCACAAAAATTGAAATTCAAATATGTATAAACAAGCTCACACTGACCTTAACTATATTGAAAATCTTATGAGCGTATGTATGGTGGGTCGATCGACTCATCACACTAAACGTGTTTTGAAAAAAAAATACTTTTATTTTTTAATTTTTAATTTTTTTTTATAGTATCGTAAGTATAGTCGAAAGCTCTGTTTTGTTTAAAAAATTCAAGTCGATTTCTTAAATAGAAACCTCATACGAGCGTTAACTGTATGCAGAGTCGCATAAAAGCTCGTTCGAGGTCTCGGTCAATATATGGTAAGACTCGGTTTTTATTAAAAAAAAAATAATTAAAAATTGCTTTTATATGCAAATTAAAATTCCAAACACTTTTTGCATACGACATTTTTTAGTAGGATTTCATTTAGCAAAGTTATGACACTTTAAATTTTTACGATAGCCGCCATTTTGAAAAAAATTTTTATATATTTTTTTTAAACATAACGTATAGGGGCTGCACGTTAGTTCTATGCAATACTCGAAATTTAAATTTTAATCTTCGAAACCAAGCAGTTAAGAGCGTTAACTCTTCCGAAAGTCTCAAAATGGCTAGTATGGGGGTACGATCGAACTTATACATCGCTTGTTTTCAAGCAAAAATATATATTTTTTATATTTTATTCTGATGAACTTTAGGCTTCTGAACATTTCATGTATAGAGACTTTTTTGATGAAATTCAACACTACTGAGTTATAAGTGATTGAATTTTAATACTTGTCGCCATTTTGCAAAAAATTGACAAAATGGATTTTGCTAACAAACATACACAGGATGCTTAAGAATTCTATACTGTCACAAAAATTGAAATTCAAATATGTATAAACAAGCTCACACTGACCTTAACTATATTGAAAATCTTATGAGCGTATGTATGGTGGGTCGATCGACTCATCACACTAAACGTGTTTTGAAAAAAAAATACTTTTATTTTTTAATTTTTAATTTTTTTTTATAGTATCGTAAGTATAGTCAAAAGCTCTATTTTGTATTAAAAATTCAAATCGATTTCTTAAATAGAAACCTCATACGAGCGTTAACTCTATGCAGAGTCGCATAAAAGCTCGTTCGAGGTCTCGGTCAATATATGGTAAGACTCGGTTTTTATTAAAAAAAATAATTAAAAATTGCTTTTATATGCAAATTAAAATTCCAAACACTTTTTGCATACGACATTTTTCAGTAGGATGTCATTTAGCAAAGTTATGACACTTTGAATTTTTACGATAGCCGCCATTTTGCAAAAAAAATTTATATATTTTTTTTAAACATAACGTATAGGGGCTGCGCGTTATTTCTATGCGATACTTTAAATTTTAATTTTAATCTTTGAAACCAAGCAGTTAAGAGCGTTAACTCTTTCGAAAGTCTCAAAATGGCTAGTATGGGGGTACGATCGAACTGATACATCGCTTGTTTTCAAGCAAAAATATATATTTTTTATATTTTATTCTGATGAACTTTAGGCTTCTCAACATTTCATGTATTAAGACCTTTTTGACGAAATTCAACACTACTGAGTTATAAGTGATTAAATTTTAATACTTGTCGCCATTTTGCAAAAAATTGACAAAATGGATTTTGCTAACAAACATACACAGGATGCTTAAGAATTCTATACTGTCACAAAAATTGAAATTCAAATATGTATAAACAAGCTCACACTGACCTTAACTATATTGAAAATCTTATGAGCGTATGTATGGTGGGTCGATCGACTCATCACACTAAACGTGTTTTGAAAAAAAAATACTTTTATTTTTTAATTTTAATTTCTTTTTATAGTATCGTAAGTATAGTCGAAAGCTCTGTTTTGTATCAAAAATTCAAGTCGATTTCTTACATAGAAACCTCATACGAGCGTTAACTGTATGCAGAGTCGCATAAAAGCTCGTTCGAGGTCTCGGTCAATATATGGTAAGACAAGGTTTTTATTAAAAAAAAAATAATTAAAAATTGCTTTTATATGCAAATTAAAATTCCAAACACTTTTTGCATACGACATTTTTCAGTAGGATTTTATTTAGCAAAGTTATGACACTTTGAATTTTTACGATAGCCGCCATTTTGCAAAAAAATTTTATATATTTTTTTTAAACATAACGTATAGGGGCTGCACGTTAGTTCTATGCGTTACTTAAAATTTAAATTTTAATCTTTGAAACCATGCAGTTAAGAGCGTTAACTCTTCCGAAAGTCTCAAAATGGCTAGTATGGGGGTACGATCGAACTGATACATCGCTTGTTTTCAAGCAAAAATATATATTTTTTATATTTTATTCTGATGAACTTTAGGCTTCTGAACATTTCATGTATAGAGACTTTTTTGACGAAATTCAACACTACTGAGTTATAAGTGATTGAATTTTAATACTTGTCGCCATTTTGCAAAAAATTGACAAAATGGATTTTGCTAACAAACATACACAGGATGCTTAAGAATTCTATACTGTCACAAAAATTGAAATTCAAATATGTATAAACAAGCTCACACTGACCTTAACTATATTGAAAATCTTATGAGCGTATGTATGGTGGGTCGATCGACTCATCACACTAAACGTGTTTTGAAAAAAAAATACTTTTATTTTTTAATTTTTAATTTTTTTTTATAGTATCGTAAGTATAGTCGAAAGCTCTATTTTGTAATAAAAATTTAAATCGATTTCTTAAATAGAAACCTCATACGAGCGTTAACTCTATGCAGAGTCGCATAAAAGCTCGTTCGAGGTCTCGGTCAATATATGGTAAGACTCGGTTTTTATTAAAAAAAAAATAATAAAAAATTGCTTTTATATGCAAATTAAAATTCCAAACACTTTTTGCATACGACATTTTTCAGTAGGATGTCATTTAGCAAAGTTATGACACTTTGAATTTTTACGATAGCCGCCATTTTGCAAAAAAAATTTATATATTTTTTTTAAACATAACGTATAGGGGCTGCGCGTTATTTCTATGCGATACTTAAAATTTAAATTTTAATCTTTGAAACCAAGCAGTTAAGAGCGTTAACTCTTCCGAAAGTCTCAAAATGGCTAGTATGGGGGTACGATCGAACTGATACATCGCTTGTTTTCAAGCAAAAATATATATTTTTTATATTTTATTCTGATGAACTTTAGGCTTTTCAACATTTCATGTATTGAGACCTTTTTGACGAAATTCAACACTACTGAGTTATAAGTGATTGAATTTTAATACTTGTCGCCATTTTGCAAAAAATTGACAAAATGGATTTTGCTAACAAACATACACAGGACGCTTAAGAATTCTATACTGTCACAAAAATTGAAATTCAAATATGTATAAATAAGCTCACACTGACCTTAACTATATTAAAAATCTTATGAGCGTATGTATGGTGGGTCGATCGACTCATCACACTAAACGTGTTTTGAAAAAAAAATACTTTTATTTTTTAATTTTTAATTTTTTTTTATAGTATCGTAAGTATAGTCGAAAGCTCTGTTTTGTTTAAAAAATTCAAGTCGATTTCTTAAATAGAAACCTCATACGAGCGTTAACTGTATGCAGAGTCGCATAAAAGCTCGTTCGAGGTCTCGGTCAATATATGGTAAGACTCGGTTTTTATTAAAAAAAAAATAATTAAAAATTGCTTTTATATGCAAATTAAAATTCCAAACACTTTTTGCATACGACATTTTTTAGTAGGATTTTATTTAGCAAAGTTATGACACTTTAAATTTTTACGATAGCCGCCATTTTGAAAAAAATTTTTATATATTTTTTTTAAACATAACGTATAGGGGCTGCACGTTAGTTCTATGCGATACTCGAAATTTAAATTTTAATCTTCGAAACCAAGCAGTTAAGAGCGTTAACTCTTCCGAAAGTCTCAAAATGGCTAGTATGGGGGTACGATCGAACTTATACATCGCTTGTTTTCAAGCAAAAATATATATTTTTTATATTTTATTCTGATAAACTTTAGGCTTCTGAACATTTCATGTATAGAGATTTTTTTTAAGAAATTCAACACTACTGAGTTATAAGTGATTGAATTTTAATACTTGTCGCCATTTTGCAAAAAATTGACAAAATGGATTTTGCTAACAAACATACACAGGACGCTTAAGAATTCTATACTGTCACAAAAATTGAAATTCAAATATGTATAAATAAGCTCACACTGACCTTAACTATATTGAAAATCTTATGAGCGTATGTATGGTGGGTCGATCGACTCATCACACTAAACGTGTTTTGAAAAAAAAATACTTTTATTTTTTAATTTTTAATTTTTTTTTATAGTATCGTAAGTATAGTCGAAAGCTCTGTTTTGTTTAAAAAATTCAAGTCGATTTCTTAAATAGAAACCTCATACGAGCGTTAACTGTATGCAGAGTCGCATAAAAGCTCGTTCGAGGTCTCGGTCAATATATGGTAAGACTCGGTTTTTATTAAAAAAAAAATAATTAAAAATTGCTTTTATATGCAAATTAAAATTTCAAACACTTTTTGCATACGACATTTTTTAGTAGGATTTTATTTAGCAAAGTTATGACACTTTAAATTTTTACGATAGCCGCCATTTTGAAAAAAATTTTTATATATTTTTTTTAAACATAACGTATAGGGGCTGCACGTTAGTTCTATGCGATACTCGAAATTTAAATTTTAATCTTAGAAACCAAGCAGTTAAGAGCGTTAACTCTTCCGAAAGTCTCAAAATGGCTAGTATGGGGGTACGATCGAACTGATACATCGCTTGTTTTCAAGCAAAAATATATATTTTTTATATTTTATTCTGATGAACTTTAGGCTTCTCAACATTTCATGTATTAAGACCTTTTTGACGAAATTCAACACTACTGAGTTATAAGTGATTAAATTTTAATACTTGTCGCCATTTTGCAAAAAATTGACAAAATGGATTTTGCTAACAAACATACACAGGATGCTTAAGAATTCTATACTGTCACAAAAATTGAAATTCAAATATGTATAAACAAGCTCACACTGACCTTAACTATATTAAAAATCTTATGAGCGTATGTATGGTGGGTCGATCGACTCATCACACTAAACGTGTTTTGAAAAAAAAATACTTTTATTTTTTAATTTTAATTTTTTTTTATAGTATCGTAAGTATAGTCGAAAGCTCTGTTTTGTATCAAAAATTCAAGTCGATTTCTTACATAGAAACCTCATACAAGCGTTAACTGTATGCAGAGTCGCATAAAAGCTTTTTCGAGGTCTCGGTCAATTTATGGTAAGACAAGGTTTTTATTAAAAAAAAAATAATTTAAAATTGCTTTTATATGCAAATTAAAATTCCAAACACTTTTTGCATACGACATTTTTCAGTAGGATTTTATTTAGCAAAGTTATGACACTTTGAATTTTTACGATAGCCGCCATTTTGCAAAAAAATTTTATATATTTTTTTTAAACATAACGTATAGGGGCTGCACGTTAGTTCTATGCGTTACTTAAAATTTAAATTTTAATCTTTGAAACCATGCAGTTAAGAGCGTTAACTCTTCCGAAAGTCTCAAAATGGCTAGTATGGGGGTACGATCGAACTGATACATCGCTTGTTTTCAAGCAAAAATATATATTTTTTATATTTTATTCTGATGAACTTTAGGCTTCTGAACATTTCATGTATAGAGACTTTTTTGACGAAATTCAACACTACTGAGTTATAAGTGATTGAATTTTAATACTTGTCGCCATTTTGCAAAAAATTGACAAAATGGATTTTGCTAACAAACATACACAGGATGCTTAAGAATTCTATACTGTCACAAAAATTGAAATTCAAATATGTATAAACAAGCTCACACTGACCTTAACTATATTGAAAATCTTATGAGCGTATGTATGGTGGGTCGATCGACTCATCACACTAAACGTGTTTTGAAAAAAAAATACTTTTATTTTTTAATTTTTAATTTTTTTTTATAGTATCGTAAGTATAGTCGAAAGCTCTATTTTGTAATAAAAATTTAAATCGATTTCTTAAATAGAAACCTCATACGAGCGTTAACTCTATGCAGAGTCGCATAAAAGCTCGTTCGAGGTCTCGGTCAATATATGGTAAGACTCGGTTTTTATTAAAAAAAAAATAATAAAAAATTGCTTTTATATGCAAATTAAAATTCCAAACACTTTTTGCATACGACATTTTTCAGTAGGATGTCATTTAGCAAAGTTATGACACTTTGAATTTTTACGATAGCCGCCATTTTGCAAAAAAAATTTATATATTTTTTTTAAACATAACGTATAGGGGCTGCGCGTTATTTCTATGCGATACTTAAAATTTAAATTTTAATCTTTGAAACCAAGCAGTTAACAGCGTTAACTCTTCCGAAAGTCTCAAAATGGCTAGTATGGGGGTACGATCGAACTGATACATCGCTTGTTTTCAAGCAAAAATATATATTTTTTATATTTTATTCTGATGAACTTTAGGCTTTTCAACATTTCATGTATTGAGACCTTTTTGACGAAATTCAACACTACTGAGTTATAAGTGATTGAATTTTAATACTTGTCGCCATTTTGCAAAAAATTGACAAAATGGATTTTGCTAACAAACATACACAGGACGCTTAAGAATTCTATACTGTCACAAAAATTGAAATTCAAATATGTATAAATAAGCTCACACTGACCTTAACTATATTAAAAATCTTATGAGCGTATGTATGGTGGGTCGATCGACTCATCACACTAAACGTGTTTTGAAAAAAAAATACTTTTATTTTTTAATTTTTAATTTTTTTTTATAGTATCGTAAGTATAGTCGAAAGCTCTGTTTTGTTTAAAAAATTCAAGTCGATTTCTTAAATAGAAACCTCATACGAGCGTTAACTGTATGCAGAGTCGCATAAAAGCTCGTTCGAGGTCTCGGTCAATATATGGTAAGACTCGGTTTTTATTAAAAAAAAAATAATTAAAAATTGCTTTTATATGCAAATTAAAATTCCAAACACTTTTTGCATACGACATTTTTTAGTAGGATTTCATTTAGCAAAGTTATGACACTTTGAATTTTTACGATAGCCGCCATTTTGAAAAAAAATTTTATATATTTTTTTTAAACATAACGTATAGGGGCTGCACGTTAGTTCTATGCGATACTCGAAATTTAAATTTTAATCTTCGAAACCAAGCAGTTAAGAGCGTTAACTCTTCCGAAAGTCTCAAAATGGCTAGTATGGGGGTACGATCGAACTTATACATCGCTTGTTTTCAAGCAAAAATATATATTTTTTATATTTTATTCTGATAAACTTTAGGCTTCTGAACATTTCATGTATAGAGATTTTTTTTAAGAAATTCAACACTACTGAGTTATAAGTGATTGAATTTTAATACTTGTCGCCATTTTGCAAAAAATTGACAAAATGGATTTTGCTAACAAACATACACAGGACGCTTAAGAATTCTATACTGTCACAAAAATTGAAATTCAAATATGTATAAATAAGCTCACACTGACCTTAACTATATTGAAAATCTTATGAGCGTATGTATGGTGGGTCGATCGACTCATCACACTAAACGTGTTTTGAAAAAAAAATACTTTTATTTTTTAATTTTTAATTTTTTTTTATAGTATCGTAAGTATAGTCGAAAGCTCTGTTTTGTTTAAAAAATTCAAGTCGATTTCTTAAATAGAAACCTCATACGAGCGTTAACTGTATGCAGAGTCGCATAAAAGCTCGTTCGAGGTCTCGGTCAATATATGGTAAGACTCGGTTTTTATTAAAAAAAAAATAATTAAAAATTGCTTTTATATGCAAATTAAAATTTCAAACACTTTTTGCATACGACATTTTTTAGTAGGATTTCATTTAGCAAAGTTATGACACTTTGAATTTTTACGATAGCCGCCATTTTGAAAAAAAATTTTATATATTTTTTTTAAACATAACGTATAGGGGCTGCACGTTAGTTCTATGCGATACTCGAAATTTAAATTTTAATCTTCGAAACCAAGCAGTTAAGAGCGTTAACTCTTCCGAAAGTCTCAAAATGGCTAGTATGGGGGTACGATCGAACTTATACATCGCTTGTTTTCAAGCAAAAATATATATTTTTTATATTTTATTCTGATGAACTTTAGGCATCTGAACATTTCATGTATAGAGACTTTTTTGACGAAATTCAACACTACTGAGTTATAAGTGATTGAATTTTAATACTTGTCGCCATTTTGCAAAAAATTGACAAAATGGATTTTGCTAACAAACATACACAGGACGCTTAAGAATTCTATACTGTCACAAAAATTGAAATTCAAATATGTATAAATAAGCTCACACTGACCTTAACTATATTGAAAATCTTATGAGCGTATGTATGGTGGGTCGATCGACTCATCACACTAAACGTGTTTTGAAAAAAAAATACTTTTATTTTTAATTTTTAATTTTTTTTTATAGTATCGTAAGTATAGTCGAAAGCTCTGTTTTGTTTAAAAAATTCAAGTCGATTTCTTAAATAGAAACCTCATACGAGCGTTAACTGTATGCAGAGTCGCATAAAAGCTCGTTCGAGGTCTCGGTCAATATATGGTAAGACTCGGTTTTTATTAAAAAAAAAATAATTAAAAATTGCTTTTATATGCAAATTAAAATTCCAAACACTTTTTGCATACGACATTTTTTAGTAGGATTTTATTTAGCAAAGTTATGACACTTTAAATTTTTACGATAGCCGCCATTTTGAAAAAAATTTTTATATATTTTTTTTAAACATAACGTATAGGGGCTGCACGTTAGTTCTATGCGATACTCGAAATTTGAATTTTAATCTTCGAAACCAAGCAGTTAAGAGCGTTAACTCTTCCGAAAGTCTCAAAATGGCTAGTATGGGGGTACGATCGAACTTATACATCGCTTGTTTTCAAGCAAAAATATATATTTTTTATATTTTATTCTGATGAACTTTAGGCTTCTGAACATTTCATGTATAGAGACTTTTTTGACGAAATTCAACACTACTGAGTTATAAGTGATTGAATTTTAATACTTGTCGCCATTTTGCAAAAAATTGACAAAATGGATTTTGCTAACAAACATACACAGGACGCTTAAGAATTCTATACTGTCACAAAAATTGAAATTCAAATATGTATAAATAAGCTCACACTGACCTTAACTATATTGAAAATCTTATGAGCGTATGTATGGTGGGTCGATCGACTCATCACACTAAACGTGTTTTGAAAAAAAAATACTTTTATTTTTTAATTTTTAATTTTTTTTTATAGTATCATAAGTATAGTCGAAAGCTCTGTTTTGTTTAAAAAATTCAAGTCGATTTCTTAAATAGAAACCTCATACGAGCGTTAACTGTATGCAGAGTCGCATAAAAGCTCGTTCGAGGTCTCGGTCAATATATGGTAAGACTCGGTTTTTATTAAAAAAAATTATTAAAAATTGCTTTTATATGCAAATTAAAATTTCAAACACTTTTTGCATACGACATTTTTTAGTAGGATTTCATTTAGCAAAGTTATGACACTTTGAATTTTTACGATAGCCGCCATTTTGAAAAAAAATTTTATATATTTTTTTTAAACATAACGTATAGGGGCTGCACGTTAGTTCTATGCGATACTCGAAATTTAAATTTTAATCTTCGAAACCAAGCAGTTAAGAGCGTTAACTCTTCCGAAAGTCTCAAAATGGCTAGTATGGGGGTACGATCGAACTTATACATCGCTTGTTTTCAAGCAAAAATAAATATTTTTTATATTTTATTCTGATGAACTTTAGGCATCTGAACATTTCATGTATAGAGACCTTTTTGACGAAATTCAACACTACTGAGTTATAAGTGATTAAATTTTAATACTTGTCGCCATTTTGCAAAAAATTGACAAAATGGATTTTGCTAACAAACATACACAGGACGCTTAAGAATTCTATACTGTCACAAAAATTGAAATTCAAATATGTATAAATAAGCTCACACTGACCTTAACTATATTGAAAATCTTATGAGCGTATGTATGGTGGGTCGATCGACTCATCACACTAAACGTGTTTTGAAAAAAAAATACTTTTATTTTTTAATTTTTAATTTTTTTTTATAGTATCGTAAGTATAGTCGAAAGCTCTATTTTGTAATAAAAATTTAAATCGATTTCTTAAATAGAAACCTCATACGAGCGTTAACTCTATGCAGAGTCGCATAAAAGCTCGTTCGAGGTCTCGGTCAATATATGGTAAGACTCGGTTTTTATTAAAAAAAAAATAATTAAAAATTGCTTTTATATGCAAATTAAAATTCCAAACACTTTTTGCATACTACATTTTTCAGTAGAATGTCATTTAGCAAAGTTATGACACTTTGAATTTTTACGATAGCCGCCATTTTGCAAAAAAAATTTATATATTTTTTTTAAACATAACGTATAGGGGCTGCGCGTTATTTCTATGCGATACTTAAAATTTAAATTTTAATCTTTGAAACCAAGCAGTTAAGAGCGTTAACTCTTCCGAAAGTCTCAAAATGGCTAGTATGGGGGTACGATCGAACTGATACATCGCTTGTTTTCAAGCAAAAATATATATTTTTTATATTTTATTCTGATGAACTTTAGGCTTTTCAACATTTCATGTATTGAGACCTTTTTGACGAAATTCAACACTACTGAGTTATAAGTGATTGAATTTTAATACTTGTCGCCATTTTGCAAAAAATTGACAAAATGGATTTTGCTAACAAACATACACAGGACGCTTAAGAATTCTATACTGTGACAAAAATTGAAATTCAAATATGTATAAATAAGCTCACACTGACCTTAACTATATTGAAAATCTTATGAGCGTATGTATGGTGGGTCGATCGACTCATCACACTAAACGTGTTTTGAAAAAAAAATACTTTTATTTTTTAATTTTTAATTTATTTTATAGTATCGTAAGTATAGTCGAAAGCTCTGTTTTGTTTAAAAAATTCAAGTCGATTTCTTAAATAGAAACCTCATACGAGCGTTAACTGTATGCAGAGTCGCATAAAAGCTCGTTCGAGGTCTCGGTCAATATATGGTAAGACTCGGTTTTTATTAAAAAAAAAATAATTAAAAATTGCTTTTATATGCAAATTAAAATTCCAAACACTTTTTGCATACGACATTTTTTAGTAGGATTTCATTTAGCAAAGTTATGACACTTTGAATTTTTACGATAGCCGCCATTTTAAAAAAATTTTGTATATTTTTTTTAAACATAACGTATAGGGGCTGCACGTTAGTTCTATGCGATACTCGAAATTTAAATTTTAATCTTCGAAACCAAGCAGTTAAGAGCGTTAACTCTTCCGAAAGTCTCAAAATGGCTAGTATGGGGGTACGATCGAACTTATACATCGCTTGTTTTCAAGCAAAAATATATATTTTTTTTATTTTATTCTGATGAACTTTAGGCTTCTGAACATTTCATGTATAGAGACTTTTTTGACGAAATTTAACACTACTGAGTTATAAGTGATTGAATTTTAATACTTGTCGCCATTTTGCAAAAAATTGACAAAATGGATTTTGCTAACAAACATACACAGGACGCTTAAGAATTCTATACTGTCACAAAAATTGAAATTCAAATATGTATAAATAAGCTCACACTGACCTTAACTATATTGAAAATCTTATGAGCGTATGTATGGTGGGTCGATCGACTCATCACACTAAACGTGTTTTGAAAAAAAAATACTTTTATTTTTTAATTTTTAATTTTTTTTTATAGTATCGTAAGTATAGTCGAAAGCTCTGTTTTGTTTAAAAAATTCAAGTCGATTTCTTAAATAGAAACCTCATACGAGCGTTAACTGTATGCAGAGTCGCATAAAAGCTCGTTCGAGGTCTCGGTCAATATATGGTAAGACTCGGTTTTTATTAAAAAAAAAATAATTAAAAATTGCTTTTATATGCAAATTGAAAATTCCAAACACTTTTTGCATACGACATTTTTTAGTAGGATTTCATTTAGCAAAGTTATGACACTTTGAATTTTTACGATAGCCGCCATTTTCAAAAAAAATTTTATATATTTTTTTTAAACATAACGTATAGGGGCTGCACGTTAGTTCTATGCGATACTCGAAATTTAAATTTTAATCTTCGAAACCAAGCAGTTAAGAGCGTTAACTCTTCTGAAAGTCTCAAAATGGCTAGTATGGGGGTACGATCGAACTTATACATCGCTTGTTTTCAAGCAAAAATATATATTTTTTTTATTTTATTCTGATGAACTTTAGGCTTCTGAACATTTCATGTATAGAGACTTTTTTGACGAAATTCAACACTACTGAGTTATAAGTGATTGAATTTTAATACTTGTCGCCATTTTGCAAAAAATTGACAAAATGGATTTTGCTAACAAACATACACAGGACGCTTAAGAATTCTATACTGTCACAAAAATTGAAATTCAAATATGTATAAATAAGCTCACACTGACCTTAACTATATTGAAAATCTTATAAGCGTATGTATGGTGGGTCGATCGACTCATCACACTAAACGTGTTTTGAAAAAAAAATACTTTTATTTTTTAATTTTTAATTTATTTTATAGTATCGTAAGTATAGTCGAAAGCTCTGTTTTGTTTAAAAAATTCAAGTCGATTTCTTAAATAGAAACCTCATACGAGCGTTAACTGTATGCAGAGTCGCATAAAAGCTCGTTCGAGGTCTCGGTCAATATATGGTAAGACTCGGTTTTTTAAAAAAAAAAAATAATTAAAAATTGCTTTTATATGCAAATTAAAATTCCAAACACTTTTTGCATACGACATTTTTTAGTAGGATTTCATTTAGCAAAGTTATGACACTTTGAATTTTTACGATAGCCGCCATTTTGAAAAAAAATTTTATATATTTTTTTAAAACATAACGTATAGGGGCTGCACGTTAGTTCTATGCGATACTCGAAATTTAAATTTTAATCTTCGAAACCAAGCAGTTAAGAGCGTTAACTCTTCCGAAAGTCTCAAAATGGCTAGTATGGGGGTACGATCGAACTTATACATCGCTTGTTTTCAAGCAAAAATATATATTTTTTTTATTTTATTCTGATGAACTTTAGGCTTCTGAACATTTCATGTATAGAGACTTTTTTGACGAAATTCAACACTACTAAGTTATAAGTGATTGAATTTTAATACTTGTCGCCATTTTGCAAAAAATTGACAAAATGGATTTTGCTAACAAACATACACAGGACGCTTAAGAATTCTATACTGTCACAAAAATTGAAATTCAAATATGTATAAATAAGCTCACACTGACCTTAACTATATTGAAAATCTTATGAGCGTATGTATGGTGGGTCGATCGACTCATCACACTAAACGTGTTTTGAAAAAAAAATACTTTTATTTTTTAATTTTTAATTTTTTTTTATAGTATCGTAAGTATAGTCGAAAGCTCTGTTTTGTTTAAAAAATTCAAGTCGATTTCTTAAATAGAAACCTCATACGAGCGTTAACTGTATGCAGAGTCGCATAAAAGCTCGTTCGAGGTCTCGGTCAATATATGGTAAGACTCGGTTTTTATTAAAAAAAAAATAATTACAAATTGCTTTTATATGCAAATTAAAATTCCAAACACTTTTTGCATACGACATTTTTTAGTAGGATTTCATTTAGCAAAGTTATGACACTTTGAATTTTTACGATAGCCGCCATTTTGAAAAAAAATTTTATATATTTTTTTTAAACATAACGTATAGGGGCTGCACGTTAGTTCTATGCGATACTCGAAATTTAAATTTTAATCTTCGAAACCAAGCGGTTAAGAGCGTTAACTCTTCCGAAAGTCTCAAAATGGCTAGTATGGGGGTACGATCGAACTTATACATCGCTTGTTTTCAAGCAAAAATATATATTTTTTATATTTTATTCTGATAAACTTTAGGCTTCTGAACATTTCATGTTTAGAGACTTTTTTGACGAAATTCAACACTACTGAGTTATAAGTGATTGAATTTTAATACTTGTCGCCATTTTGCAAAAAATTGACAAAATGGATTTTGCTAACAAACATACACAGGACGCTTAAGAATTCTATACTGTCACAAAAATTGAAATTCAAATATGTATAAATAAGCTCACACTGACCTTAACTATATTGAAAATCTTATGAGCGTATGTATGGTGGGTCGATCGACTCATCACACTAAACGTGTTTTGAAAAAAAAATACTTTTATTTTTTAATTTTTAATTTTTTTTTTAGTATCGTAAGTATAGTCGAAAGCTCTGTTTTGTTTAAAAAATTCAAGTCGATTTCTTAAATAGAAACCTCATACGAGCGTTAACTGTATGCAGAGTCGCATAAAAGCTCGTTCGAGGTCTCGGTCAATATATGGTAAGACTCGGTTTTTATTAAAAAAAAAATAATTAAAAATTGCTTTTATATGCAAATTAAAATTCCAAACACTTTTTGCATACGACATTTTTTAGTAGGATTTCATTTAGCAAAGTTATGACACTTTGAATTTTTACGATAGCCGCCATTTTGAAAAAAAAATTTATATATTTTTTTTAAACATAACGTATAGGGGCTGCACGTTAGTTCTATGCGATACTCAAAATTTAAATTTTAATCTTCGAAACCAAGCAGTTAAGAGCGTTAACTCTTCCGAAAGTCTCAAAATGGCTAGTATGGGGGTACGATCGAACTTATACATCGCTTGTTTTCAAGCAAAATATATATTTTTTTTATTTTATTCTGATGAACTTTAGGCTTCTGAACATTTCATGTATAGAGACATTTTTGACTATATTCAACACTACTGAGTTATAAGTGATTGAATTTTAATACTTGTCGCCATTTTGCAAAAAATTGACAAAATGGATTTTGCTAACAAACATACACAGGACGCTTAAGAATTCTATACTGTCACAAAAATTGAAATTCAAATATGTATAAATAAGCTCACACTGACCTTAACTATATTGAAAATCTTATGAGCGTATGTATGGTGGGTCGATCGACTCATCACACTAAACGTGTTTTGAAAAAAAAATACTTTTATTTTTTAATTTTTAATTTATTTTATAGTATCGTAAGTATAGTCGAAAGCTCTGTTTTGTTTAAAAAATTCAAGTCGATTTCTTAAATAGAAACCTCATACGAGCGTTAACTGTATGCAGAGTCGCATAAAAGCTCGTTCGAGGTCTCGGTCAATATATGGTAAGACTCGGTTTTTATTAAAAAAAAAATAATTAAAAATTGCTTTTATATGCAAATTAAAATTCCAAACACTTTTTGCATACGACATTTTTTAGTAGGATTTCATTTAGCAAAGTTATGACACTTTGAATTTTTACGATAGCCGCCATTTTGAAAAAAAATTTTATATATTTTTTTTAAACATAACGTATAGGGGCTGCACGTTAGTTCTATGCGATACTCGAAATTTAAATTTTAAACTTCGAAACCAAGCAGTTAAGAGCGGTAACTCTTCCGAAAGTCTCAAAATGGCTAGTATGGGGGTACGATCGAACTTATACATCGCTTGTTTTCAAGCAAAAATATATATTTTTTTTATTTTATTCTGATGAACTTTAGGCTTCTGAACATTTCATGTATAGAGACTTTTTAGACGAAATTCAACACTACTGAGTTATAAGTGATTGAATTTTAATACTTGTCGCCATTTTGCAAAAAATTGACAAAATGGATTTTGCTAACAAACATACACAGGACGCTTAAGAATTCTATACTGTCACAAAAATTGAAATTCAAATATGTATAAATAAGCTCACACTGACCTTAACTATATTGAAAATCTTATGAGCGTATGTATGGTGGGTCGATCGACTCATCACACTAAACGTGTTTTGAAAAAAAAATACTTTTATTTTTTAATTTTTAATTTTTTTTTATAGTATCGTAAGTATAGTCGAAAGCTCTGTTTTGTTTAAAAAATTCAAGTCGATTTCTTAAATAGAAACCTCATACGAGCGTTAACTGTATGCAGAGTCGCATAAAAGCTCGTTCGAGGTCTCGGTCAATATATGGTAAGACTCGGTTTTTATTAAAAAAAAAATAATTAAAAATTGCTTTTATATGCAAATTAAAATTTCAAACACTTTTTGCATACGACATTTTTTAGTAGGATTTCATTTAGCAAAGTTATGACACTTTGAATTTTTACGATAGCCGCCATTTTGAAAAAAAATTTTATATATTTTTTTTAAACATAACGTATAGGGGCTGCACGTTAGTTCTATGCGATACTCGAAATTTGAATTTTAATCTTCGAAACCAAGCAGTTAAGAGCGTTAACTCTTCCGAAAGTCTCAAAATGGCTAGTATGGGGGTACGATCGAACTTATACATCGCTTGTTTTCAAGCAAAAATATATATTTTTTATATTTTATTCTGATGAACTTTAGGCTTCTGAACATTTCATGTATAGAGACTTTTTTGACGAAATTCAACACTACTGAGTTATAAGTGATTGAATTTTAATACTTGTCGCCATTTTGCAAAAAATTGACAAAATGGATTTTGCTAACAAACATACACAGGACGCTTAAGAATTCTATATTGTCACAAAAATTGAAATTCAAATATGTATAAATAAGCTCACACTGACCTTAACTATATTGAAAATCTTATGAGCGTATGTATGGTGGGTCGATCGACTCATCACACTAAACGTGTTTTGAAAAAAAAATACTTTTATTTTTTAATTTTTAATTTTTTTTTATAGTATCGTAAGTATAGTCGAAAGCTCTGTTTTGTTTAAAAAATTCAAGTCGATTTCTTAAATAGAAACCTCATACGAGCGTTAACTGTATGCAGAGTCGCATAAAAGCTCGTTCGAGGTCTCGGTCAATATATGGTAAGACTCGGTTTTTATTAAAAAAAAAATAATTAAAAATTGCTTTTATATGCAAATTAAAATTCCAAACACTTTTTGCATACGACAATTTTTAGTAGGATTTCATTTAGCAAAGTTATGACACTTTGAATTTTTACGATAGCTGCCATTTTGAAAAAAAAATTTATATATTTTTTTTAAACATAACGTATAGGGGCTGCACGTTAGTTCTATGCGATACTAGAAATTTAAATTTTAATCTTCGAAACCAAGCAGTTAAGAGCGTTAACTCTTCCGAAAGTCTCAAAATGGCTAGTATGGGGGTACGATCGAACTTATACATCGCTTGTTTTCAAGCAAAAATATATATTTTTTTTATTTTATTCTGATGAACTTTAGGCTTTTGAACATTTCATGTATAGAGACTTTTTTGACGAAATTCAACACTACTGAGTTATAAGTGATTGAATTTTAATACTTGTCGCCATTTTGCAAAAAATTGACAAAATGGATTTTGCTAACAAACATACACAGGACGCTTAAGAATTCTATACTGTCACAAAAATTGAAATTCAAATATGTATAAATAAGCTCACACTGACCTTAAATATATTGAAAATCTTATGAGCGTATGTATGGTGGGTCGATCGACTCATCACACTAAACGTGTTTTGAAAAAAAAATACTTTTATTTTTTAATTTTTAATTTTTTTTTATAGTATCGTAAGTATAGTCGAAAGCTCTGTTTTGTTTAAAAAATTCAAGTCGATTTCTTAAATAGAAACCTCATACGAGCGTTAACTGTATGCAGAGTCGCATAAAAGCTCGTTCGAGGTCTCGGTCAATATATGGTAAGACTCGGTTTTTATTAAAAAAAAAATAACTAAAAATTGCTTTTATATGCAAATTAAAATTCCAAACACTTTTTGCATACGACATTTTTTAGTAGGATTTCATTTAGCAAAGTTATGACACTTTGAATTTTTACGATAGCCGCTATTTTGAAAAAAAATTTTATATATTTTTTTTAAACATAACGTATAGGGGCTGCACGTTAGTTCTATGCGATACTCGAAATTTAAATTTTAATCTTCGAAACCAAGCAGTTAAGAGCGTTAACTCTTCCGAAAGTCTCAAAATGGCTAGTATGGGGGTACGATCGAACTTATACATCGCTTGTTTTCAAGCAAAAATATATATTTTTTTTATTTTATTCTGATGAACTTTAGGCTTCTGAACATTTCATGTATAGAGACTTTTTTGACGAAATTCAACACTACTGAGTTATAAGTGATTGAATTTTAATACTTGTCGCCATTTTGCAAAAAATTGACAAAATGGATTTTGCTAACAAACATACACAGGACGCTTAAGAATTCTATACTGTCACAAAAATTGAAATTCAAATATGTATAAATAAGCTCACACTGACCTTAACTATATTGAAAATCTTATGAGCGTATGTATGGTGGGTCGATCGACTTATCAGACTAAACGTGTTTTGAAAAAAAAATACTTTTATTTTTTAATTTTTAATTTTTTTTTATAGTATCGTAAGTATAGTCGAAAGCTTTGTTTTGTTTGAAAAATTCAAGTCGATTTCCTAAATAGAAACCTCATACGAGCGTTAACTGTATGCAGAGTCGCATAAAAGCTCGTTCGAGGTCTCGGTCAATATATGGTAAGACTCGGTTTTTATTAAAAAAAAAATAATTAAAAATTGCTTTTATATGCAAATTAAAAATTCCAAACACTTTTTGCATACGACATTTTTTAGTAGGATTTCATTTAGCAAAGTTATGACACTTTGAATTTTTACGATAGCCGCCATTTTCAAAAAAAATTTTATATATTTTTTTTAAACATAACGTATAGGGGCTGCACGTTAGTTCTATGCGATACTCGAAATTTAAATTTTAATCTTCGAAACCAAGCAGTTAAGAGCGTTAACTCTTCTGAAAGTCTCAAAATGGCTAGTATGGGGGTACGATCGAACTTATACATCGCTTGTTTTCAAGCAAAAATATATATTTTTTTTATTTTATTCTGATGAACTTTAGGCTTCTGAACATTTCATGTATAGAGACTTTTTTGACGAAATTCAACACTACTGAGTTATAAGTGATTGAATTTTAATACTTGTCGCCATTTTGCAAAAAATTGACAAAATGGATTTTGCTAACAAACATACAAAGGACGCTTAAGAATTCTATACTGTCACAAAAATTGAAATTCAAATATGTATAAATAAGCTCACACTGACCTTAACTATATTGAAAATCTTATGAGCGTATGTATGGTGGGTCGATCGACTCATCACACTAAACGTGTTTTGAAAAAAAAATACTTTTATTTTTTAATTTTTAATTTATTTTATAGTATCGTAAGTATAGTCGAAAGCTCTGTTTTGTTTAAAAAATTCAAGTCGATTTCTTAAATAGAAACCTCATACGAGCGTTAACTGTATGCAGAGTCGCATAAAAGCTCGTTCGAGGTCTCGGTCAATATATGGTAAGACTCGGTTTTTATTAAAAAAAAAATAATTAAAAATTGCTTTTATATGCAAATTAAAATTCCAAACACTTTTTGCATACGACATTTTTTAGTAGGATTTCATTTAGCAAAGTTATGACACTTTGAATTTTTACGATAGCCGCCATTTTGAAAAAAAATTTTATATATTTTTTTTAAACATAACGTATAGGGGCTGCACGTTAGTTCTATGCGATACTCGAAATTTAAATTTTAATCTTTGAAACCAAGCAGTTAAGAGCGTTAACTCTTCCGAAAGTCTCAAAATGGCTAGTATGGGGGTACGATCGAACTTATACATCGCTTGTTTTCAAGCAAAAATATATATTTTTTTTATTTTATTCTGATGAACTTTAGGCTTCTGAACATTTCATGTATAGAGACTTTTTTGACGAAATTCAACACTACTGAGTTATAAGTGATTGAATTTTAATACTTGTCGCCATTTTGCAAAAAATTGACAAAATGGATTTTGCTAACAAACATACACAGGACGCTTAAGAATTCTATACTGTCACAAAAATTGAAATTCAAATATGTATAAATAAGCTCACACTGACCTTAACTATATTGAAAATCTTATGAGCGTATGTATGGTGGGTCGATCGACTCATCACACTAAACGTGTTTTGAAAAAAAAATACTTTTATTTTTTAATTTTTAATTTTTTTTTATAGTATCGTAAGTATAGTCGAAAGCTCTGTTTTGTTTAAAAAATTCAAGTCGATTTCTTAAATAGAAACCTCATACGAGCGTTAACTGTATGCAGAGTCGCATAAAAGCTCGTTCGAGGTCTCGGTCAATATATGGTAAGACTCGGTTTTTATTAAAAAAAAAATAATTAAAAATTGCTTTTATATGCAAATTAAAAATTCCAAACACTTTTTGCATACGACATTTTTTAGTAGGATTTCATTTAGCAAAGTTATGACACTTTGAATTTTTACGATAGCCGCCATTTTCAAAAAAAATTTTATATATTTTTTTTAAACATAACGTATAGGGGCTGCACGTTAGTTCTATGCGATACTCGAAATTTAAATTTTAATCTTCGAAACCAAGCAGTTAAGAGCGTTAACTCTTCTGAAAGTCTCAAAATGGCTAGTATGGGGGTACGATCGAACTTATACATCGCTTGTTTTCAAGCAAAAATATATATTTTTTTTATTTTATTCTGATGAACTTTAGGCTTCTGAACATTTCATGTATAGAGACTTTTTTGACGAAATTCAACACTACTGAGTTATAAGTGATTGAATTTTAATACTTGTCGCCATTTTGCAAAAAATTGACAAAATGGATTTTGCTAACAAACATACACAGGACGCTTAAGAATTCTATACTGTCACAAAAATTGAAATTCAAATATGTATAAATAAGCTCACACTGACCTTAACTATATTGAAAATCTTATGAGCGTATGTATGGTGGGTCGATCGACTCATCACACTAAACGTGTTTTGAAAAAAAAATACTTTTATTTTTTAATTTTTAATTTATTTTATAATATCGTAAGTATAGTCGAAAGCTCTGTTTTGTTTAAAAAATTTAAGTCGATTTCTTAAATAGAAACCTCATACGAGCGTTAACTGTATGCAGAGTCGCATAAAAGCTCGTTCGAGGTCTCGGTCAATATATGGTAAGACTCGGTTTTTATTAAAAAAAAAATAATTAAAAATTGCTTTTATATGCAAATTAAAATTCCAAACACTTTTTGCATACGACATTTTTTAGTAGGATTTCATTTAGCAAAGTTATGACACTTTGAATTTTTACGATAGCCGCCATTTTGAAAAAAAATTTTATATATTTTTTTTAAACATAACGTATAGGGGCTGCACGTTAGTTCTATGCGATACTCGAAATTTAAATTTTAATCTTCGAAACCAAGCAGTTAAGAGCGTTAACTCTTCCGAAAGTCTCAAAATGGCTAGTATGGGGGTACGATCGAACTGATACATCGCTTGTTTTCAAGCAAAAATATATATTTTTTATATTTTATTCTGATGAACTTTAAGCTTCTGAACATTTCATGTATAGAGACTTTTTTGACGAAATTTAACACTACTGAGTTATAAGTGATTGAATTTTAATACTTGTCGCCATTTTGCAAAAAATTGACAAAATGGATTTTGCTAACAAACATACACAGGACGCTTAAGAATTCTATACTGTCACAAAAATTGAAATTCAAATATGTATAAATAAGCTCACACTGACCTTAACTATATTGAAAATCTTATGAGCGTATGTATGGTGGGTCGATCGACTCATCACACTAAACGTGTTTTGAAAAAAAAATACTTTTATTTTTTAATTTTTAATTTATTTTATAGTATCGTAAGTATAGTCGAAAGCTCTGTTTTGTTTAAAAAATTCAAGTCGATTTCTTAAATAGAAACCTCATACGAGCGTTAACTGTATGCAGAGTCGCATAAAAGCTCGTTCGAGGTCTCGGTCAATATATGGTAAGACTCGGTTTTTATTAAAAAAAAAATAATTAAAAATTGCTTTTATATGCAAATTAAAATTCCAAACACTTTTTGCATACGACATTTTTTAGTAGGATTTCATTTAGCAAAGTTATGACACTTTGAATTTTTACGATAGCCGCCATTTTGAAAAAAAATTTTATATATTTTTTTTAAACATAACGTATAGGGGCTGCACGTTAGTTCTATGCGATACTCGAAATTTAAATTTTAAACTTCGAAACCAAGCAGTTAAGAGCGGTAACTCTTCCGAAAGTCTCAAAATGGCTAGTATGGGGGTACGATCGAACTTATACATCGCTTGTTTTCAAGCAAAAATATATATTTTTTTTATTTTATTCTGATGAACTTTAGGCTTCTGAACATTTCATGTATAGAGACTTTTTAGACGAAATTCAACACTACTGAGTTATAAGTGATTGAATTTTAATACTTGTCGCCATTTTGCAAAAAATTGACAAAATGGATTTTGCTAACAAACATACACAGGACGCTTAAGAATTCTATACTGTCACAAAAATTGAAATTCAAATATGTATAAATAAGCTCACACTGACCTTAACTATATTGAAAATCTTATGAGCGTATGTATGGTGGGTCGATCGACTCATCACACTAAACGTGTTTTGAAAAAAAAATACTTTTATTTTTTAATTTTTAATTTTTTTTTATAGTATCGTAAGTATAGTCGAAAGCTCTGTTTTGTTTAAAAAATTCAAGTCGATTTCTTAAATAGAAACCTCATACGAGCGTTAACTGTATGCAGAGTCGCATAAAAGCTCGTTCGAGGTCTCGGTCAATATATGGTAAGACTCGGTTTTTATTAAAAAAAAAATAATTAAAAATTGCTTTTATATGCAAATTAAAATTTCAAACACTTTTTGCATACGACATTTTTTAGTAGGATTTCATTTAGCAAAGTTATGACACTTTGAATTTTTACGATAGCCGCCATTTTGAAAAAAAATTTTATATATTTTTTTTAAACATAACGTATAGGGGCTGCACGTTAGTTCTATGCGATACTCGAAATTTGAATTTTAATCTTCGAAACCAAGCAGTTAAGAGCGTTAACTCTTCCGAAAGTCTCAAAATGGCTAGTATGGGGGTACGATCGAACTTATACATCGCTTGTTTTCAAGCAAAAATATATATTTTTTATATTTTATTCTGATGAACTTTAGGCTTCTGAACATTTCATGTATAGAGACTTTTTTGACGAAATTCAACACTACTGAGTTATAAGTGATTGAATTTTAATACTTGTCGCCATTTTGCAAAAAATTGACAAAATGGATTTTGCTAACAAACATACACAGGACGCTTAAGAATTCTATACTGTCACAAAAATTGAAATTCAAATATGTATAAATAAGCTCACACTGACCTTAACTATATTGAAAATCTTATGAGCGTATGTATGGTGGGTCGATCGACTCATCACACTAAACGTGTTTTGAAAAAAAAATACTTTTATTTTTTAATTTTTAATTTTTTTTTATAGTATCGTAAGTATAGTCGAAAGCTCTGTTTTGTTTAAAAAATTCAAGTCGATTTCTTAAATAGAAACCTCATACGAGCGTTAACTGTATGCAGAGTCGCATAAAAGCTCGTTCGAGGTCTCGGTCAATATATGGTAAGACTCGGTTTTTATTAAAAAAAAAATAATTAAAAATTGCTTTTATATGCAAATTAAAATTCCAAACACTTTTTGCATACGACATTTTTTAGTAGGATTTCATTTAGCAAAGTTATGACACTTTGAATTTTTACGATAGCCGCCATTTTGAAAAAAAATTTTATATATTTTTTTTAAACATAACGTATAGGGGCTGCACGTTAGTTCTATGCGATACTCGAAATTTAAATTTTAATCTTCGAAACCAAGCAGTTAAGAGCGTTAACTCTTCCGAAAGTCTCAAAATGGCTAGTATGGGGGTACGATCGAACTGATACATCGCTTGTTTTCAAGCAAAAATATATATTTTTTATATTTTATTCTGATGAACTTTAAGCTTCTGAACATTTCATGTATAGAGACTTTTTTGACGAAATTTAACACTACTGAGTTATAAGTGATTGAATTTTAATACTTGTCGCCATTTTGCAAAAAATTGACAAAATGGATTTTGCTAACAAACATACACAGGACGCTTAAGAATTCTATACTGTCACAAAAATTGAAATTCAAATATGTATAAATAAGCTCACACTGACCTTAACTATATTGAAAATCTTATGAGCGTATGTATGGTGGGTCGATCGACTCATCACACTAAACGTGTTTTGAAAAAAAAATACTTTTATTTTTTAATTTTTAATTTTTTTTTATAGTATCGTAAGTATAGTCGAAAGCTCTGTTTTGTTTAAAAAATTCAAGTCGATTTCTTAAATAGAAACCTCATACGAGCGTTAACTGTATGCAGAGTCGCATAAAAGCTCGTTCGAGGTCTCGGTCAATATATGGTAAGACTCGGTTTTTATTAAAAAAAAAATAATTAAAAATTGCTTTTATATGCAAATTAAAATTCCAAACACTTTTTGCATACGACATTTTTTAGTATAATTTCATTTAGCAAAGTTATGACACTTTGAATTTTTACAATAGCCGCCATTTTGAAAAAAAATTTTATATATTTTTTTTAAACATAACGTATAGGGGCTGCACGTTAGTTCTATGCGATACTCGAAATTTAAATTTTAATCTTCGAAACCAAGCAGTTAAGAGCGTTAACTCTTCCGAAAGTCTCAAAATGGCTAGTATGGGGGTACGATCGAACTTATACATCGCTTGTTTTCAAGCAAAAATATATATTTTTTATATTTTATTCTGATGAACTTTAGGCTTCTGAACATTTCATGTATAGAGACTTTTTTGACGAAATTCAACACTACTGAGTTATAAGTGATTGAATTTTAATACTTGTCGCCATTTTGCAAAAAATTGACAAAATTGATTTTGCTAACAAACATACACAGGACGCTTAAGAATTCTATACTGTCACAAAAATTGAAATTCAAATATGTATAAATAAGCTCACACTGACCTTAACTATATTGAAAATCTTATGAGCGTATGTATGGTGGGTCGATCGACTCATCACACTAAACGTGTTTTGAAAAAAAAATACTTTTATTTTTTAATTTTTAATTTTTTTTTATAGTATCGTAAGTATAGTCGAAAGCTCTGTTTTGTTTAAAAAATTCAAGTCGATTTCTTAAATAGAAACCTCATACGAGCGTTAACTGTATGCAGAGTCGCATAAAAGCTCGTTCGAGGTCTCGGTCAATATATGGTAAGACTCGGTTTTTATTAAAAAAATAATAATTAAAAATTGCTTTTATATGCAAATTAAAATTCCAAACACTTTTTGCATACGACATTTTTTAGTAGGATTTCATTTAGCAAAGTTATGACACTTTGAATTTTAACGATAGCCGCCATTTTGAAAAAAAATTTTATATATTTTTTTTAAACATAACGTATAGGGGCTGCACGTTAGTTCTATGCGATACTTAAAATTTAAATTTTAATCTTCGAAACCAAGCAGTTAAGAGCGTTAACTCTTCCGAAAGTCTCAAAATGGCTAGTATGGGGGTACGATCGAACTTATACATCGCTTGTTTTCAAGCAAAAATATATATTTTTTTTATTTTATTCTGATGAACTTTAGGCTTCTGAACATTTCATGTATAGAGACTTTTTTGACGAATTTCAACACTACTGAGTTATAAGTGATTGAATTTTAATACTTGTCGCCATTTTGCAAAAAATTGACAAAATGGATTTTGCTAACAAACATACACAGGACGCTTAAGAATTCTATACTGTCACAAAAATTGAAATTCAAATATGTATAAATAAGCTCACACTGACCTTAACTATATTGAAAATCTTATGAGCGTATGTATGGTGGGTCGATCGACTCATCACACTAAACGTGTTTTGAAAAAAAAATACTTTTATTTTTTAATTTTTAATTTTTTTTCATAGTATCGTAAGTATAGTCGAAAGCTCTGTTTTGTTTGAAAAATTCAAGTCGATTTCTTAAATAGAAACCTCATACGAGCGTTAACTGTATGCAGAGTCGCATAAAAGCTCGTTCGAGGTCTCGGTCAATATATGGTAAGACTCGGTTTTTATTAAAAAAAATATAATTAAAAATTGCTTTTATATGCAAATTAAAATTCCAAACACTTTTTGCATACGACATTTTTTAGTAGGATTTCATTTAGCAAAGTTATGACACTTTGAATTTTTACGATAGCCGCCATTTTGAAAAAAAATTTTATATATTTTTTTTAAACATAACGTATAGGGGCTGCACGTTAGTTCTATGCGATACTCGAAATTTAAATTTTTATCTTCGAAACCAAGCAGTTAAGAGCGTTAACTCTTCCGAAAGTCTCAAAATGGCTAGTATGGGGGTACGATCGAACTTATACATCGCTTGTTTTCAAGCAAAAATATATATTTTTTATATTTTATTCTGATGAACTTTAGGCTTCTGAACATTTCATGTATAGAGACTTTTTTGACGAAATTCAACACTACTGAGTTATAAGTGATTGAATTTTAATACTTGTCGCCATTTTGCAAAAATTTGACAAAATGGATTTTGCTAACAAACATACACAGGACGCTTAAGAATTCTATACTGTCACAAAAATTGAAATTCAAATATGTATAAATAAGCTCACACTGACCTTAACTATATTGAAAATCTTATGAGCGTATGTATGGTGGGTCGATCGACTCATCACACTAAACGTGTTTTGAAAAAAAAATACTTTTATTTTTTAATTTTTAATTTTTTTTTATAGTATCGTAAGTATAGTCGAAAGCTCTGTTTTGTTTAAAAAATTCAAGTCGATTTCTAAAATAGAAACCTCATACGAGCGTTAACTGTATGCAGAGTCGCATAAAAGCTCGTTCGAGGTCTCGGTCAATATATGGTAAGACTCGGTTTTTATTAAAAAAAAAATAATTACAAATTGCTTTTATATGCAAATTAAAATTCCAAACACTTTTTGCATACGACATTTTTTAGTAGGATTTCATTTAGCAAAGTTATGACACTTTGAATTTTTACGATAGCCGCCATTTTGAAAAAAAATTTTATATATTTTTTTTAAACATAACGTATAGGGGCTGCACGTTAGTTCTATGCGATACTCGAAATTTAAATTTTAATCTTCGAAACCAAGCAGTTAAGAGCGTTAACTCTTCCGAAAGTCTCAAAATGGCTAGTATGGGGGTACGATCGAACTTATACATCGCTTGTTTTCAAGCAAAAATATATATTTTTTATATTTTATTCTGATGAACTTTAGGCTTCTGAACATTTTATGTTTAGAGACTTTTTTGACGAAATTCAACACTACTGAGTTATAAGTGATTGAATTTTAATACTTGTCGCCATTTTGCAAAAAATTGACAAAATGGATTTTGCTAACAAACATACACAGGACGCTTAAGAATTCTATACTGTCACAAAAATTGAAATTCAAATATGTATAAATAAGCTCACACTGACCTTAACTATATTGAAAATCTTATGAGCGTATGTATGGTGGGTCGATCGACTCATCACACTAAACGTGTTTTGAAAAAAAAATACTTTTATTTTTTAATTTTTAATTTATTTTATAGTATCGTAAGTATAGTCGAAAGCTCTGTTTTGTTTAAAAAATTCAAGTCGATTTCTTAAATAGAAACCTCATACGAGCGTTAACTGTATGCAGAGTCGCATAAAAGCTCGTTCGAGGTCTCGGTCAATATATGGTAAGACTCGGTTTTTATTAAAAAAAAAATAATTAAAAATTGCTTTTATATGCAAATTAAAATTCCAAACACTTTTTGCATACGACATTTTTTAGTAGGATTTCATTTAGCAAAGTTATGACACTTTGAATTTTTACGATAGCCGCCATTTTGAAAAAAAATTTTATATATTTTTTTTAAACATAACGTATAGGGGCTGCACGTTAGTTCTATGCGATACTTAAATTTTAATTTTAATCTTCGAAACCAAGCAGTTAAGAGCGTTAACTCTTCCGAAAGTCTCAAAATGGCTAGTATGGGGGTACGATCGAACTTATACATCGCTTGTTTTCAAGCAAAAATATATATTTTTTTTATTTTATTCTGATGAACTTTAGGCTTCTGAACATTTCATGTATAGAGACTTTTTTGACGAAATTCAACACTACTGAGTTATAAGTGATTGAATTTTAATACTTGTCGCCATTTTGCAAAAAATTGACAAAATGGATTTTGCTAACAAACATACACAGGACGCTTAAGAATTCTATACTGTCACAAAAATTGAAATTTAAATATGTATAAATAAGCTCACACTGACCTTAACTATATTGAAAATCTTATGAGCGTATGTATGGTGGGTCGATCGACTCATCACACTAAACGTGTTTTGAAAAAAAAAATACTTTTATTTTTTAATTTTTAATTTTTTTTTATAGTATCGTAAGTATAGTCGAAAGCTCTGTTTTGTTTAAAAAATTCAAGTCGATTTCTTAAATAGAAACCTCATACGAGCGTTAACTGTATGCAGAGTCGCATAAAAGCTCGTTCGAGGTCTCGGTCAATATATGGTAAGACTCGGTTTTTATTAAAAAAAAAATAATTAAAAATTGCTTTTATATGCAAATTAAAATTCCAAACACTTTTTGCATACGACATTTTTTAGTAGGATTTCATTTAGCAAAGTTATGACACTTTGAATTTTTACGATAGCCGCCATTTTGAAAAAAAAATTTATATATTTTTTTTAAACATAACGTATAGGGGCTGCACGTTAGTTCTATGCGATACTCGAAATTTAAATTTTAATCTTCGAAACCAAGCAGTTAAGAGCGTTAACTCTTCCGAAAGTCTCAAAATGGCTAGTATGGGGGTACGATCGAACTTATACATCGCTTGTTTTCAAGCAAAAATATATATTTTTTTTATTTTATTCTGATGAACTTTAGGCTTCTGAACATTTCATGTATAGAGACTTTTTTGACGAAATTCAACACTACTGAGTTATAAGTGATTGAATTTTAATACTTGTCGCCATTTTGCAAAAAATTGACAAAATGGATTTTGCTAACAAACATACACAGGACGCTTAAGAATTCTATACTGTCACAAAAATTGAAATTCAAATATGTATAAATAAGCTCACACTGACCTTAACTATATTGAAAATCTTATGAGCGTATGTATGGTGGGTCGATCGACTCATCACACTAAACGTGTTTTGAAAAAAAAATACTTTTATTTTTTAATTTTTAATTTTTTTTTATAGTATCGTAAGTATAGTCGAAAGCTCTGTTTTGTTTAAAAAATTCAAGTCGATTTCTTAAATAGAAACCTCATACGAGCGTTAACTGTATGCAGAGTCGCATAAAAGCTCGTTCGAGGTCTCGGTCAATATATGGTAAGACTCGGTTTTTATTAAAAAAAAAATAATTAAAAATTGCTTTTATATGCAAATTGAAAATTCCAAACACTTTTTGCATACGACATTTTTTAGTAGGATTTCATTTAGCAAAGTTATGACACTTTGAATTTTTACGATAGCCGCCATTTTCAAAAAAAATTTTATATATTTTTTTTAAACATAACGTATAGGGGCTGCACGTTAGTTCTATGCGATACTCGAAATTTAAATTTTAATCTTCGAAACCAAGCAGTTAAGAGCGTTAACTCTTCTGAAAGTCTCAAAATGGCTAGTATGGGGGTACGATCGAACTTATACATCGCTTGTTTTCAAGCAAAAATATATATTTTTTTTATTTTATTCTGATGAACTTTAGGCTTCTGAACATTTCATGTATAGAGACTTTTTTGACGAAATTCAACACTACTGAGTTATAAGTGATTGAATTTTAATACTTGTCGCCATTTTGCAAAAAATTGACAAAATGGATTTTGCTAACAAACATACACAGGACGCTTAAGAATTCTATACTGTCACAAAAATTGAAATTCAAATATGTATAAATAAGCTCACACTGACCTTAACTATATTGAAAATCTTATGAGCGTATGTATGGTGGGTCGATCGACTCATCACACTAAACGTGTTTTGAAAAAAAAATACTTTTATTTTTTAATTTTTAATTTTTTTTTATAGTATCGTAAGTATAGTCGAAAGCTCTGTTTTGTTTAAAAAATTCAAGTCGATTTCTTAAATAGAAACCTCATACGAGCGTTAACTGTATGCAGAGTCGCATAAAAGCTCGTTCGAGGTCTCGGTCAATATATGGTAAGACTCGGTTTTTAATAAAAAAAAAATAATTACAAATTGCTTTTATATGCAAATTAAAATTCCAAACACTTTTTGCATACGACATTTTTTAGTAGGATTTCATTTAGCAAAGTTATGACACTTTGAATTTTTACGATAGCCGCCATTTTGAAAAAAAATTTTATATATTTTTTTTAAACATAACGTATAGGGGCTGCACGTTAGTTCTATGCGATACTCGAAATTTAAATTTTAATCTTCGAAACCAAGCAGTTAAGAGCGTTAACTCTTCCGAAAGTCTCAAAATGGCTAGTATGGGGGTACGATCGAACTTATACATCGCTTGTTTTCAAGCAAAAATATATATTTTTTTTATTTTATTCTGATGAACTTTAGGCTTCTGAACATTTCATGTATAGAGACTTTTTTGACGAAATTCAACACTACTGAGTTATAAGTGATTGAATTTTAATACTTGTCGCCATTTTGCAAAAAATTGACAAAATGGATTTTGCTAACAAACATACACAGGACGCTTAAGAATTCTATACTGTCACAAAAATTGAAATTTAAATATATATAAATAAGCTCACACTGACCTTAACTATATTGAAAATCTTATGAGCGTATGTATGGTGGGTCGATCGACTCATCACACTAAACGTGTTTTGAAAAAAAAATACTTTTATTTTTTAATTTTTAATTTTTTTTTATAGTATCGTAAGTATAGTCGAAAGCTCTGTTTTGTTAAAAAATTCAAGTCGATTTCTTAAATAGAAACCTCATACAAGCGTTAACTGTATGCAGAGTCGCATAAAAGCTCGTTCGAGGTCTCGGTCAATATATGGTAAGACTCGGTTTTTATTAAAAAAAAAATAATTAAAAATTGCTTTTATATGCAAATTAAAATTCCAAACACTTTTTGCATACGACATTTTTTAGTAGGATTTTATTTAGCAAAGTTATGACACTTTGAATTTTTACGATAGCCGCCATTTTGAAAAAAAATTTTATATATTTTTTTTAAACATAACGTATAGGGGCTGCACGTTAGTTCTATGCGATACTCGAAATTTAAATTTTAATCTTCGAAACCAAGCAGTTAAGAGCGTTAACTCTTCCGAAAGTCTCAAAATGGCTAGTATGGGGGTACGATCGAACTTATACATCGCTTGTTTTCAAGCAAAAATATATATTTTTTATATTTTATTCTGATGAACTTTAGGCTTCTGAACATTTCATGTATAGAGACTTTTTTGACGAAATTCAACACTACTGAGTTATAAGTGATTGAATTTTAATACTTGTCGCCATTTTGCAAAAAATTGACAAAATAGATTTTGCTAACAAACATACACAGGACGCTTAAGAATTCTATACTGTCACAAAAATTGAAATTCAAATATGTATAAATAAGCTCACACTGACCTTAACTATATTGAAAATCTTATGAGCGTATGTATGGTGGGTCGATCGACTCATCACACTAAACGTGTTTTGAAAAAAAAATACTTTTATTTTTTAATTTTTAATTTTTTTTTATAGTATCGTAAGTATAGTCGAAAGCTCTGTTTTGTTAAAAAAATTCAAGTCGATTTCTTAAATAGAAACCTCATACGAGCGTTAACTGTATGCAGAGTCGCATAAAAGCTCGTTCGAGGTCTCGGTCAATATATGGTAAGACTCGGTTTTTATTAAAAAAAAAATAATTAAAAATTGCTTTTATATGCAAATTAAAATTCCAAACACTTTTTGCATACGACATTTTTTAGTAGGATTTCATTTAGCAAAGTTATGACACTTTGAATTTTTACGATAGCCGCCATTTTGAAAAAAAATTTTATATATTTTTTTTAAACATAACGTATAGGGGCTGCACGTTAGTTCTATGCGATACTCGAAATTTAAATATTAATCTTCGAAACCAAGCAGTTAAGAGCGTTAACTCTTCCGAAAGTCTCAAAATGGCTAGTATGGGGGTACGATCGAACTTATACATCGCTTGTTTTCAAGCAAAAATATATATTTTTTTTATTTTATTCTGATGAAATTTAGGCTTCTGAACATTTTATGTTTAGAGACTTTTTTGACGAAATTGAACACTACTGAGTTATAAGTGATTGAATTTTAATACTTGTCGCCATTTTGCAAAAAATTGACAAAATGGATTTCGCTAACAAACATACACAGGACGCTTAAGAATTCTATACTGTCACAAAAATTGAAATTCAAATATGTATAAATAAGCTCACACTGACCTTAACTATATTGAAAATCTTATGAGCGTATGTATGGTGGGTCGATCGACTCATCACACTAAACGTGTTTTGAAAAAAAAATACTTTTATTTTTTAATTTTTAATTTTTTTTTATAGTATCGTAAGTATAGTCGAAAGCTCTGTTTTGTTTAAAAAATTCAAGTCGATTTCTTAAATAGAAACCTCATACGAGCGTTAACTGTATGCAGAGTCGCATAAAAGCTCGTTCGAGGTCTCGGTCAATATATGGTAAGACTCGGTTTTTATTAAAAAAAAAATAATTAAAAATTGCTTTTATATGCAAATTAAAATTCCAAACACTTTTTGCATACGACATTTTTTAGTAGGATTTCATTTAGCAAAGTTATGACACTTTGAATTTTTACGATAGCCGCCATTTTGAAAAAAAATTTTATATATTTTTTTTAAACATAACGTATAGGGGCTGCACGTTAGTTCTATGCGATACTCGAAATTTAAATTTTAATCTTCGAAACCAAGCAGTTAAGAGCGTTAACTCTTCCGAAAGTCTCAAAATGGCTAGTATGGGGGTACGATCGAACTTATACATCGCTTGTTTTCAAGCAAAAATATATATTTTTTATATTTTATTCTGATGAACTTTAGGCTTCTGAACATTTCATGTATAGAGACTTTTTTGACGAAATTCAACACTACTGAGTTATAAGTGATTGAATTTTAATACTTGTCGCCATTTTGCAAAAAATTGACAAAATTGATTTTGCTAACAAACATACACAGGACGCTTAAGAATTCTATACTGTCACAAAAATTGAAATTCAAATATGTATAAATAAGCTCACACTGACCTTAACTATATTGAAAATCTTATGAGCGTATGTATGGTGGGTCGATCGACTCATCACACTAAACGTGTTTTGAAAAAAAAATACTTTTATTTTTTAATTTTTAATTTTTTTTCATAGTATCGTAAGTATAGTCGAAAGCTCTGTTCTGTTTAAAAAATTCAAGTCGATTTCTTAAATAGAAACCTCATACGAGCGTTAACTGTATGCAGAGTCGCATAAAAGCTCGTTCGAGGTCTCGGTCAATATATGGTAAGACTCGGTTTTTATTAAAAAAAAAATAATAAAAAATTGCTTTTATATGCAAATTAAAATTCCAAACACTTTTTGCATACGACATTTTTTAGTAGGATTTCATTTAGCAAAGTTATGACACTTTGAATTTTTACGATAGCCGCCATTTTGAAAAAAAATTTTATATATTTTTTTTAAACATAACGTATAGGGGCTGCACGTTAGTTCTATGCGATACTCGAAATTTAAATTTTAATCTTCGAAACCAAGCAGTTAAGAGCGTTAACTCTTCCGAAAGTCTCAAAATGGCTAGTATGGGGGTACGATCGAACTGATACATCGCTTGTTTTCAAGCAAAAATATATATTTTTTATATTTTATTCTGATGAACTTTAAGCTTCTGAACATTTCATGTATAGAGACTTTTTTGACGAAATTTAACACTACTGAGTTATAAGTGATTGAATTTTAATACTTGTCGCCATTTTGCAAAAAATTGACAAAATGGATTTTGCTAACAAACATACACAGGACGCTTAAGAATTCTATACTGTCACAAAAATTGAAATTCAAATATGTATAAATAAGCTCACACTGACCTTAACTATATTGAAAATCTTATGAGCGTATGTATGGTGGGTCGATCGACTCATCACACTAAACGTGTTTTGAAAAAAAAATACTTTTATTTTTTAATTTTTAATTTTTTTTTATAGTATCGTAAGTATAGTCGAAAGCTCTGTTTTGTTTAAAAAATTCAAGTCGATTTCTTAAATAGAAACCTCATACGAGCGTTAACTGTATGCAGAGTCGCATAAAAGCTCGTTCGAGGTCTCGGTCAATATATGGTAAGACTCGGTTTTTATTAAAAAAAAAATAATTAAAAATTGCTTTTATATGCAAATTAAAATTCCAAACACTTTTTGCATACGACATTTTTTAGTAGGATTTTATTTAGCAAAGTTATGACACTTTGAATTTTTACGATAGCCGCCATTTTGAAAAAAAATTTTATATATTTTTTTTAAACATAACGTATAGGGGCTGCACGTTAGTTCTATGCGATACTCGAAATTTAAATATTAATCTTCGAAACCAAGCAGTTAAGATCGTTAACTCTTCCGAAAGTCTCAAAATGGCTAGTATGGGGGTACGATCGAACTTATACATCGCTTGTTTTCAAGCAAAAATATATATTTTTTTTATTTTATTCTGATGAAATTTAGGCTTCTGAACATTTTATGTATAGAGACTTTTTTGACGAAATTGAACACTACTGAGTTATAAGTGATTGAATTTTAATACTTGTCGCCATTTTGCAAAAAATTGACAAAATGGATTTCGCTAACAAACATACACAGGACGCTTAAGAATTCTATACTCTCACAAAAATTGAAATTAAAATATGTATAAATAAGCTCACACTGACCTTAACTATATTGAAAATCTTATGAGCGTATGTATGGTGGGTCGATCGACTCATCACACTAAACGTGTTTTGAAAAAAAAATACTTTTATTTTTTAATTTTTAATTTTTTTTATAGTATCGTAAGTATAGTCGAAAGCTCTGTTTTGTTAAAAAATTCAAGTCGATTTCTTAAATAGAAACCTCATACGAGCGTTAACTGTATGCAGAGTCGCATAAAAGCTCGTTCGAGGTCTCGGTCAATATATGGTAAGACTCGGTTTTTATTAAAAAAAAAATAATTAAAAATTGCTTTTATATGCAAATTAAAATTCCAAACACTTTTTGCATACGACATTTTTTAGTAGGATTTCATTTAGCAAAGTTATGACACTTTGAATTTTTACGATAGCCGCCATTTTGAAAAAAAATTTTATATATTTTTTTTAAACATAACGTATAGGGGCTGCACGTTAGTTCTATGCGATACTCGAAATTTAAATTTTAATCTTCGAAACCAAGCAGTTAAGAGCGTTAACTCTTCCGAAAGTCTCAAAATGGCTAGTATGGGGGTACGATCGAACTGATACATCGCTTGTTTTCAAGCAAAAATATATATTTTTTATATTTTATTCTGATGAACTTTAAGCTTCTGAACATTTCATGTATAGAGACTTTTTTGACGAAATTTAACACTACTGAGTTATAAGTGATTGAATTTTAATACTTGTCGCCATTTTGCAAAAAATTGACAAAATGGATTTTGCTAACAAACATACACAGGACGCTTAAGAATTCTATACTGTCACAAAAATTGAAATTCAAATATGTATAAATAAGCTCACACTGACCTTAACTATATTGAAAATCTTATGAGCGTATGTATGGTGGGTCGATCGACTCATCACACTAAACGTGTTTTGAAAAAAAAATACTTTTATTTTTTAATTTTTAATTTATTTTATAGTATCGTAAGTATAGTCGAAAGCTCTGTTTTGTTTAAAAAATTCAAGTCGATTTCTTAAATAGAAACCTCATACGAGCGTTAACTGTATGCAGAGTCGCATAAAAGCTCGTTCGAGGTCTCGGTCAATATATGGTAAGACTCGGTTTTTATTAAAAAAAAAATAATTAAAAATTGCTTTTATATGCAAATTAAAATTCCAAACACTTTTTGCATACGACATTTTTTAGTAGGATTTCATTTAGCAAAGTTATGACACTTTGAATTTTTACGATAGCCGCCATTTTGAAAAAAAATTTTATATATTTTTTTTAAACATAACGTATAGGGGCTGCACGTTAGTTCTATGCGATACTCGAAATTTAAATTTTAAACTTCGAAACCAAGCAGTTAAGAGCGGTAACTCTTCCGAAAGTCTCAAAATGGCTAGTATGGGGGTACGATCGAACTTATACATCGCTTGTTTTCAAGCAAAAATATATATTTTTTTTATTTTATTCTGATGAACTTTAGGCTTCTGAACATTTCATGTATAGAGACTTTTTAGACGAAATTCAACACTACTGAGTTATAAGTGATTGAATTTTAATACTTGTCGCCATTTTGCAAAAAATTGACAAAATGGATTTTGCTAACAAACATACACAGGACGCTTAAGAATTCTATACTGTCACAAAAATTGAAATTCAAATATGTATAAATAAGCTCACACTGACCTTAACTATATTGAAAATCTTATGAGCGTATGTATGGTGGGTCGATCGACTCATCACACTAAACGTGTTTTGAAAAAAAAATACTTTTATTTTTTAATTTTTAATTTTTTTTTATAGTATCGTAAGTATAGTCGAAAGCTCTGTTTTGTTTAAAAAATTCAAGTCGATTTCTTAAATAGAAACCTCATACGAGCGTTAACTGTATGCAGAGTCGCATAAAAGCTCGTTCGAGGTCTCGGTCAATATATGGTAAGACTCGGTTTTTATTAAAAAAAAAATAATTAAAAATTGCTTTTATATGCAAATTAAAATTTCAAACACTTTTTGCATACGACATTTTTTAGTAGGATTTCATTTAGCAAAGTTATGACACTTTGAATTTTTACGATAGCCGCCATTTTGAAAAAAAATTTTATATATTTTTTTTAAACATAACGTATAGGGGCTGCACGTTAGTTCTATGCGATACTCGAAATTTGAATTTTAATCTTCGAAACCAAGCAGTTAAGAGCGTTAACTCTTCCGAAAGTCTCAAAATGGCTAGTATGGGGGTACGATCGAACTTATACATCGCTTGTTTTCAAGCAAAAATATATATTTTTTATATTTTATTCTGATGAACTTTAGGCTTCTGAACATTTCATGTATAGAGACTTTTTTGACGAAATTCAACACTACTGAGTTATAAGTGATTGAATTTTAATACTTGTCGCCATTTTGCAAAAAATTGACAAAATGGATTTTGCTAACAAACATACACAGGACGCTTAAGAATTCTATACTGTCACAAAAATTGAAATTCAAATATGTATAAATAAGCTCACACTGACCTTAACTATATTGAAAATCTTATGAGCGTATGTATGGTGGGTCGATCGACTCATCACACTAAACGTGTTTTGAAAAAAAAATACTTTTATTTTTTAATTTTTAATTTTTTTTTATAGTATCGTAAGTATAGTCGAAAGCTCTGTTTTGTTTAAAAAATTCAAGTCGATTTCTTAAATAGAAACCTCATACGAGCGTTAACTGTATGCAGAGTCGCATAAAAGCTCGTTCGAGGTCTCGGTCAATATATGGTAAGACTCGGTTTTTATTAAAAAAAAAATAATTAAAAATTGCTTTTATATGCAAATTAAAATTCCAAACACTTTTTGCATACGACATTTTTTAGTAGGATTTCATTTAGCAAAGTTATGACACTTTGAATTTTTACGATAGCCGCCATTTTGAAAAAAAATTTTATATATTTTTTTTAAACATAACGTATAGGGGCTGCACGTTAGTTCTATGCGATACTCGAAATTTAAATTTTAATCTTCGAAACCAAGCAGTTAAGAGCGTTAACTCTTCCGAAAGTCTCAAAATGGCTAGTATGGGGGTACGATCGAACTGATACATCGCTTGTTTTCAAGCAAAAATATATATTTTTTATATTTTATTCTGATGAACTTTAAGCTTCTGAACATTTCATGTATAGAGACTTTTTTGACGAAATTTAACACTACTGAGTTATAAGTGATTGAATTTTAATACTTGTCGCCATTTTGCAAAAAATTGACAAAATGGATTTTGCTAACAAACATACACAGGACGCTTAAGAATTCTATACTGTCACAAAAATTGAAATTCAAATATGTATAAATAAGCTCACACTGACCTTAACTATATTGAAAATCTTATGAGCGTATGTATGGTGGGTCGATCGACTCATCACACTAAACGTGTTTTGAAAAAAAAATACTTTTATTTTTTAATTTTTAATTTTTTTTTATAGTATCGTAAGTATAGTCGAAAGCTCTGTTTTGTTTAAAAAATTCAAGTCGATTTCTTAAATAGAAACCTCATACGAGCGTTAACTGTATGCAGAGTCGCATAAAAGCTCGTTCGAGGTCTCGGTCAATATATGGTAAGACTCGGTTTTTATTAAAAAAAAAATAATTAAAAATTGCTTTTATATGCAAATTAAAATTCCAAACACTTTTTGCATACGACATTTTTTAGTATAATTTCATTTAGCAAAGTTATGACACTTTGAATTTTTACAATAGCCGCCATTTTGAAAAAAAATTTTATATATTTTTTTTAAACATAACGTATAGGGGCTGCACGTTAGTTCTATGCGATACTCGAAATTTAAATTTTAATCTTCGAAACCAAGCAGTTAAGAGCGTTAACTCTTCCGAAAGTCTCAAAATGGCTAGTATGGGGGTACGATCGAACTTATACATCGCTTGTTTTCAAGCAAAAATATATATTTTTTATATTTTATTCTGATGAACTTTAGGCTTCTGAACATTTCATGTATAGAGACTTTTTTGACGAAATTCAACACTACTGAGTTATAAGTGATTGAATTTTAATACTTGTCGCCATTTTGCAAAAAATTGACAAAATTGATTTTGCTAACAAACATACACAGGACGCTTAAGAATTCTATACTGTCACAAAAATTGAAATTCAAATATGTATAAATAAGCTCACACTGACCTTAACTATATTGAAAATCTTATGAGCGTATGTATGGTGGGTCGATCGACTCATCACACTAAACGTGTTTTGAAAAAAAAATACTTTTATTTTTTAATTTTTAATTTTTTTTTATAGTATCGTAAGTATAGTCGAAAGCTCTGTTTTGTTTAAAAAATTCAAGTCGATTTCTTAAATAGAAACCTCATACGAGCGTTAACTGTATGCAGAGTCGCATAAAAGCTCGTTCGAGGTCTCGGTCAATATATGGTAAGACTCGGTTTTTATTAAAAAAATAATAATTAAAAATTGCTTTTATATGCAAATTAAAATTCCAAACACTTTTTGCATACGACATTTTTTAGTAGGATTTCATTTAGCAAAGTTATGACACTTTGAATTTTAACGATAGCCGCCATTTTGAAAAAAAATTTTATATATTTTTTTTAAACATAACGTATAGGGGCTGCACGTTAGTTCTATGCGATACTTAAAATTTAAATTTTAATCTTCGAAACCAAGCAGTTAAGAGCGTTAACTCTTCCGAAAGTCTCAAAATGGCTAGTATGGGGGTACGATCGAACTTATACATCGCTTGTTTTCAAGCAAAAATATATATTTTTTTTATTTTATTCTGATGAACTTTAGGCTTCTGAACATTTCATGTATAGAGACTTTTTTGACGAATTTCAACACTACTGAGTTATAAGTGATTGAATTTTAATACTTGTCGCCATTTTGCAAAAAATTGACAAAATGGATTTTGCTAACAAACATACACAGGACGCTTAAGAATTCTATACTGTCACAAAAATTGAAATTCAAATATGTATAAATAAGCTCACACTGACCTTAACTATATTGAAAATCTTATGAGCGTATGTATGGTGGGTCGATCGACTCATCACACTAAACGTGTTTTGAAAAAAAAATACTTTTATTTTTTAATTTTTAATTTTTTTTCATAGTATCGTAAGTATAGTCGAAAGCTCTGTTTTGTTTGAAAAATTCAAGTCGATTTCTTAAATAGAAACCTCATACGAGCGTTAACTGTATGCAGAGTCGCATAAAAGCTCGTTCGAGGTCTCGGTCAATATATGGTAAGACTCGGTTTTTATTAAAAAAAATATAATTAAAAATTGCTTTTATATGCAAATTAAAATTCCAAACACTTTTTGCATACGACATTTTTTAGTAGGATTTCATTTAGCAAAGTTATGACACTTTGAATTTTTACGATAGCCGCCATTTTGAAAAAAAATTTTATATATTTTTTTTAAACATAACGTATAGGGGCTGCACGTTAGTTCTATGCGATACTCGAAATTTAAATTTTTATCTTCGAAACCAAGCAGTTAAGAGCGTTAACTCTTCCGAAAGTCTCAAAATGGCTAGTATGGGGGTACGATCGAACTTATACATCGCTTGTTTTCAAGCAAAAATATATATTTTTTATATTTTATTCTGATGAACTTTAGGCTTCTGAACATTTCATGTATAGAGACTTTTTTGACGAAATTCAACACTACTGAGTTATAAGTGATTGAATTTTAATACTTGTCGCCATTTTGCAAAAATTTGACAAAATGGATTTTGCTAACAAACATACACAGGACGCTTAAGAATTCTATACTGTCACAAAAATTGAAATTCAAATATGTATAAATAAGCTCACACTGACCTTAACTATATTGAAAATCTTATGAGCGTATGTATGGTGGGTCGATCGACTCATCACACTAAACGTGTTTTGAAAAAAAAATACTTTTATTTTTTAATTTTTAATTTTTTTTTATAGTATCGTAAGTATAGTCGAAAGCTCTGTTTTGTTTAAAAAATTCAAGTCGATTTCTAAAATAGAAACCTCATACGAGCGTTAACTGTATGCAGAGTCGCATAAAAGCTCGTTCGAGGTCTCGGTCAATATATGGTAAGACTCGGTTTTTATTAAAAAAAAAATAATTACAAATTGCTTTTATATGCAAATTAAAATTCCAAACACTTTTTGCATACGACATTTTTTAGTAGGATTTCATTTAGCAAAGTTATGACACTTTGAATTTTTACGATAGCCGCCATTTTGAAAAAAAATTTTATATATTTTTTTTAAACATAACGTATAGGGGCTGCACGTTAGTTCTATGCGATACTCGAAATTTAAATTTTAATCTTCGAAACCAAGCAGTTAAGAGCGTTAACTCTTCCGAAAGTCTCAAAATGGCTAGTATGGGGGTACGATCGAACTTATACATCGCTTGTTTTCAAGCAAAAATATATATTTTTTATATTTTATTCTGATGAACTTTAGGCTTCTGAACATTTTATGTTTAGAGACTTTTTTGACGAAATTCAACACTACTGAGTTATAAGTGATTGAATTTTAATACTTGTCGCCATTTTGCAAAAAATTGACAAAATGGATTTTGCTAACAAACATACACAGGACGCTTAAGAATTCTATACTGTCACAAAAATTGAAATTCAAATATGTATAAATAAGCTCACACTGACCTTAACTATATTGAAAATCTTATGAGCGTATGTATGGTGGGTCGATCGACTCATCACACTAAACGTGTTTTGAAAAAAAAATACTTTTATTTTTTAATTTTTAATTTATTTTATAGTATCGTAAGTATAGTCGAAAGCTCTGTTTTGTTTAAAAAATTCAAGTCGATTTCTTAAATAGAAACCTCATACGAGCGTTAACTGTATGCAGAGTCGCATAAAAGCTCGTTCGAGGTCTCGGTCAATATATGGTAAGACTCGGTTTTTATTAAAAAAAAAATAATTAAAAATTGCTTTTATATGCAAATTAAAATTCCAAACACTTTTTGCATACGACATTTTTTAGTAGGATTTCATTTAGCAAAGTTATGACACTTTGAATTTTTACGATAGCCGCCATTTTGAAAAAAAATTTTATATATTTTTTTTAAACATAACGTATAGGGGCTGCACGTTAGTTCTATGCGATACTTAAATTTTAATTTTAATCTTCGAAACCAAGCAGTTAAGAGCGTTAACTCTTCCGAAAGTCTCAAAATGGCTAGTATGGGGGTACGATCGAACTTATACATCGCTTGTTTTCAAGCAAAAATATATATTTTTTTTATTTTATTCTGATGAACTTTAGGCTTCTGAACATTTCATGTATAGAGACTTTTTTGACGAAATTCAACACTACTGAGTTATAAGTGATTGAATTTTAATACTTGTCGCCATTTTGCAAAAAATTGACAAAATGGATTTTGCTAACAAACATACACAGGACGCTTAAGAATTCTATACTGTCACAAAAATTGAAATTTAAATATGTATAAATAAGCTCACACTGACCTTAACTATATTGAAAATCTTATGAGCGTATGTATGGTGGGTCGATCGACTCATCACACTAAACGTGTTTTGAAAAAAAAAATACTTTTATTTTTTAATTTTTAATTTTTTTTTATAGTATCGTAAGTATAGTCGAAAGCTCTGTTTTGTTTAAAAAATTCAAGTCGATTTCTTAAATAGAAACCTCATACGAGCGTTAACTGTATGCAGAGTCGCATAAAAGCTCGTTCGAGGTCTCGGTCAATATATGGTAAGACTCGGTTTTTATTAAAAAAAAAATAATTAAAAATTGCTTTTATATGCAAATTAAAATTCCAAACACTTTTTGCATACGACATTTTTTAGTAGGATTTCATTTAGCAAAGTTATGACACTTTGAATTTTTACGATAGCCGCCATTTTGAAAAAAAAATTTATATATTTTTTTTAAACATAACGTATAGGGGCTGCACGTTAGTTCTATGCGATACTCGAAATTTAAATTTTAATCTTCGAAACCAAGCAGTTAAGAGCGTTAACTCTTCCGAAAGTCTCAAAATGGCTAGTATGGGGGTACGATCGAACTTATACATCGCTTGTTTTCAAGCAAAAATATATATTTTTTTTATTTTATTCTGATGAACTTTAGGCTTCTGAACATTTCATGTATAGAGACTTTTTTGACGAAATTCAACACTACTGAGTTATAAGTGATTGAATTTTAATACTTGTCGCCATTTTGCAAAAAATTGACAAAATGGATTTTGCTAACAAACATACACAGGACGCTTAAGAATTCTATACTGTCACAAAAATTGAAATTCAAATATGTATAAATAAGCTCACACTGACCTTAACTATATTGAAAATCTTATGAGCGTATGTATGGTGGGTCGATCGACTCATCACACTAAACGTGTTTTGAAAAAAAAATACTTTTATTTTTTAATTTTTAATTTTTTTTTATAGTATCGTAAGTATAGTCGAAAGCTCTGTTTTGTTTAAAAAATTCAAGTCGATTTCTTAAATAGAAACCTCATACGAGCGTTAACTGTATGCAGAGTCGCATAAAAGCTCGTTCGAGGTCTCGGTCAATATATGGTAAGACTCGGTTTTTATTAAAAAAAAAATAATTAAAAATTGCTTTTATATGCAAATTGAAAATTCCAAACACTTTTTGCATACGACATTTTTTAGTAGGATTTCATTTAGCAAAGTTATGACACTTTGAATTTTTACGATAGCCGCCATTTTCAAAAAAAATTTTATATATTTTTTTTAAACATAACGTATAGGGGCTGCACGTTAGTTCTATGCGATACTCGAAATTTAAATTTTAATCTTCGAAACCAAGCAGTTAAGAGCGTTAACTCTTCTGAAAGTCTCAAAATGGCTAGTATGGGGGTACGATCGAACTTATACATCGCTTGTTTTCAAGCAAAAATATATATTTTTTTTATTTTATTCTGATGAACTTTAGGCTTCTGAACATTTCATGTATAGAGACTTTTTTGACGAAATTCAACACTACTGAGTTATAAGTGATTGAATTTTAATACTTGTCGCCATTTTGCAAAAAATTGACAAAATGGATTTTGCTAACAAACATACACAGGACGCTTAAGAATTCTATACTGTCACAAAAATTGAAATTCAAATATGTATAAATAAGCTCACACTGACCTTAACTATATTGAAAATCTTATGAGCGTATGTATGGTGGGTCGATCGACTCATCACACTAAACGTGTTTTGAAAAAAAAATACTTTTATTTTTTAATTTTTAATTTTTTTTTATAGTATCGTAAGTATAGTCGAAAGCTCTGTTTTGTTTAAAAAATTCAAGTCGATTTCTTAAATAGAAACCTCATACGAGCGTTAACTGTATGCAGAGTCGCATAAAAGCTCGTTCGAGGTCTCGGTCAATATATGGTAAGACTCGGTTTTTAATAAAAAAAAAATAATTACAAATTGCTTTTATATGCAAATTAAAATTCCAAACACTTTTTGCATACGACATTTTTTAGTAGGATTTCATTTAGCAAAGTTATGACACTTTGAATTTTTACGATAGCCGCCATTTTGAAAAAAAATTTTATATATTTTTTTTAAACATAACGTATAGGGGCTGCACGTTAGTTCTATGCGATACTCGAAATTTAAATTTTAATCTTCGAAACCAAGCAGTTAAGAGCGTTAACTCTTCCGAAAGTCTCAAAATGGCTAGTATGGGGGTACGATCGAACTTATACATCGCTTGTTTTCAAGCAAAAATATATATTTTTTTTATTTTATTCTGATGAACTTTAGGCTTCTGAACATTTCATGTATAGAGACTTTTTTGACGAAATTCAACACTACTGAGTTATAAGTGATTGAATTTTAATACTTGTCGCCATTTTGCAAAAAATTGACAAAATGGATTTTGCTAACAAACATACACAGGACGCTTAAGAATTCTATACTGTCACAAAAATTGAAATTTAAATATATATAAATAAGCTCACACTGACCTTAACTATATTGAAAATCTTATGAGCGTATGTATGGTGGGTCGATCGACTCATCACACTAAACGTGTTTTGAAAAAAAAATACTTTTATTTTTTAATTTTTAATTTTTTTTTATAGTATCGTAAGTATAGTCGAAAGCTCTGTTTTGTTAAAAAATTCAAGTCGATTTCTTAAATAGAAACCTCATACAAGCGTTAACTGTATGCAGAGTCGCATAAAAGCTCGTTCGAGGTCTCGGTCAATATATGGTAAGACTCGGTTTTTATTAAAAAAAAAATAATTAAAAATTGCTTTTATATGCAAATTAAAATTCCAAACACTTTTTGCATACGACATTTTTTAGTAGGATTTTATTTAGCAAAGTTATGACACTTTGAATTTTTACGATAGCCGCCATTTTGAAAAAAAATTTTATATATTTTTTTTAAACATAACGTATAGGGGCTGCACGTTAGTTCTATGCGATACTCGAAATTTAAATTTTAATCTTCGAAACCAAGCAGTTAAGAGCGTTAACTCTTCCGAAAGTCTCAAAATGGCTAGTATGGGGGTACGATCGAACTTATACATCGCTTGTTTTCAAGCAAAAATATATATTTTTTATATTTTATTCTGATGAACTTTAGGCTTCTGAACATTTCATGTATAGAGACTTTTTTGACGAAATTCAACACTACTGAGTTATAAGTGATTGAATTTTAATACTTGTCGCCATTTTGCAAAAAATTGACAAAATAGATTTTGCTAACAAACATACACAGGACGCTTAAGAATTCTATACTGTCACAAAAATTGAAATTCAAATATGTATAAATAAGCTCACACTGACCTTAACTATATTGAAAATCTTATGAGCGTATGTATGGTGGGTCGATCGACTCATCACACTAAACGTGTTTTGAAAAAAAAATACTTTTATTTTTTAATTTTTAATTTTTTTTTATAGTATCGTAAGTATAGTCGAAAGCTCTGTTTTGTTAAAAAAATTCAAGTCGATTTCTTAAATAGAAACCTCATACGAGCGTTAACTGTATGCAGAGTCGCATAAAAGCTCGTTCGAGGTCTCGGTCAATATATGGTAAGACTCGGTTTTTATTAAAAAAAAAATAATTAAAAATTGCTTTTATATGCAAATTAAAATTCCAAACACTTTTTGCATACGACATTTTTTAGTAGGATTTCATTTAGCAAAGTTATGACACTTTGAATTTTTACGATAGCCGCCATTTTGAAAAAAAATTTTATATATTTTTTTTAAACATAACGTATAGGGGCTGCACGTTAGTTCTATGCGATACTCGAAATTTAAATATTAATCTTCGAAACCAAGCAGTTAAGAGCGTTAACTCTTCCGAAAGTCTCAAAATGGCTAGTATGGGGGTACGATCGAACTTATACATCGCTTGTTTTCAAGCAAAAATATATATTTTTTTTATTTTATTCTGATGAAATTTAGGCTTCTGAACATTTTATGTTTAGAGACTTTTTTGACGAAATTGAACACTACTGAGTTATAAGTGATTGAATTTTAATACTTGTCGCCATTTTGCAAAAAATTGACAAAATGGATTTCGCTAACAAACATACACAGGACGCTTAAGAATTCTATACTGTCACAAAAATTGAAATTCAAATATGTATAAATAAGCTCACACTGACCTTAACTATATTGAAAATCTTATGAGCGTATGTATGGTGGGTCGATCGACTCATCACACTAAACGTGTTTTGAAAAAAAAATACTTTTATTTTTTAATTTTTAATTTTTTTTTATAGTATCGTAAGTATAGTCGAAAGCTCTGTTTTGTTTAAAAAATTCAAGTCGATTTCTTAAATAGAAACCTCATACGAGCGTTAACTGTATGCAGAGTCGCATAAAAGCTCGTTCGAGGTCTCGGTCAATATATGGTAAGACTCGGTTTTTATTAAAAAAAAAATAATTAAAAATTGCTTTTATATGCAAATTAAAATTCCAAACACTTTTTGCATACGACATTTTTTAGTAGGATTTCATTTAGCAAAGTTATGACACTTTGAATTTTTACGATAGCCGCCATTTTGAAAAAAAATTTTATATATTTTTTTTAAACATAACGTATAGGGGCTGCACGTTAGTTCTATGCGATACTCGAAATTTAAATTTTAATCTTCGAAACCAAGCAGTTAAGAGCGTTAACTCTTCCGAAAGTCTCAAAATGGCTAGTATGGGGGTACGATCGAACTTATACATCGCTTGTTTTCAAGCAAAAATATATATTTTTTATATTTTATTCTGATGAACTTTAGGCTTCTGAACATTTCATGTATAGAGACTTTTTTGACGAAATTCAACACTACTGAGTTATAAGTGATTGAATTTTAATACTTGTCGCCATTTTGCAAAAAATTGACAAAATTGATTTTGCTAACAAACATACACAGGACGCTTAAGAATTCTATACTGTCACAAAAATTGAAATTCAAATATGTATAAATAAGCTCACACTGACCTTAACTATATTGAAAATCTTATGAGCGTATGTATGGTGGGTCGATCGACTCATCACACTAAACGTGTTTTGAAAAAAAAATACTTTTATTTTTTAATTTTTAATTTTTTTTCATAGTATCGTAAGTATAGTCGAAAGCTCTGTTCTGTTTAAAAAATTCAAGTCGATTTCTTAAATAGAAACCTCATACGAGCGTTAACTGTATGCAGAGTCGCATAAAAGCTCGTTCGAGGTCTCGGTCAATATATGGTAAGACTCGGTTTTTATTAAAAAAAAAATAATAAAAAATTGCTTTTATATGCAAATTAAAATTCCAAACACTTTTTGCATACGACATTTTTTAGTAGGATTTTATTTAGCAAAGTTATGACACTTTGAATTTTTACGATAGCCGCCATTTTGAAAAAAAATTTTATATATTTTTTTTAAACATAACGTATAGGGGCTGCACGTTAGTTCTATGCGATACTCGAAATTTAAATTTTAATCTTCGAAACCAAGCAGTTAAGAGCGTTAACTCTTCCGAAAGTCTCAAAATGGCTAGTATGGGGGTACGATCGAACTGATACATCGCTTGTTTTCAAGCAAAAATATATATTTTTTATATTTTATTCTGATGAACTTTAAGCTTCTGAACATTTCATGTATAGAGACTTTTTTGACGAAATTTAACACTACTGAGTTATAAGTGATTGAATTTTAATACTTGTCGCCATTTTGCAAAAAATTGACAAAATGGATTTTGCTAACAAACATACACAGGACGCTTAAGAATTCTATACTGTCACAAAAATTGAAATTCAAATATGTATAAATAAGCTCACACTGACCTTAACTATATTGAAAATCTTATGAGCGTATGTATGGTGGGTCGATCGACTCATCACACTAAACGTGTTTTGAAAAAAAAATACTTTTATTTTTTAATTTTTAATTTTTTTTTATAGTATCGTAAGTATAGTCGAAAGCTCTGTTTTGTTTAAAAAATTCAAGTCGATTTCTTAAATAGAAACCTCATACGAGCGTTAACTGTATGCAGAGTCGCATAAAAGCTCGTTCGAGGTCTCGGTCAATATATGGTAAGACTCGGTTTTTATTAAAAAAAAAATAATTAAAAATTGCTTTTATATGCAAATTAAAATTCCAAACACTTTTTGCATACGACATTTTTTAGTAGGATTTTATTTAGCAAAGTTATGACACTTTGAATTTTTACGATAGCCGCCATTTTGAAAAAAAATTTTATATATTTTTTTTAAACATAACGTATAGGGGCTGCACGTTAGTTCTATGCGATACTCGAAATTTAAATATTAATCTTCGAAACCAAGCAGTTAAGAGCGTTAACTCTTCCGAAAGTCTCAAAATGGCTAGTATGGGGGTACGATCGAACTTATACATCGCTTGTTTTCAAGCAAAAATATATATTTTTTTTATTTTATTCTGATGAAATTTAGGCTTCTGAACATTTTATGTATAGAGACTTTTTTGACGAAATTGAACACTACTGAGTTATAAGTGATTGAATTTTAATACTTGTCGCCATTTTGCAAAAAATTGACAAAATGGATTTCGCTAACAAACATACACAGGACGCTTAAGAATTCTATACTCTCACAAAAATTGAAATTAAAATATGTATAAATAAGCTCACACTGACCTTAACTATATTGAAAATCTTATGAGCGTATGTATGGTGGGTCGATCGACTCATCACACTAAACGTGTTTTGAAAAAAAAATACTTTTATTTTTTAATTTTTAATTTTTTTTATAGTATCGTAAGTATAGTCGAAAGCTCTGTTTTGTTAAAAAATTCAAGTCGATTTCTTAAATAGAAACCTCATACGAGCGTTAACTGTATGCAGAGTCGCATAAAAGCTCGTTCGAGGTCTCGGTCAATATATGGTAAGACTCGGTTTTTATTAAAAAAAAAATAATTAAAAATTGCTTTTATATGCAAATTAAAATTCCAAACACTTTTTGCATACGACATTTTTTAGTAGGATTTTATTTAGCAAAGTTATGACACTTTGAATTTTTACGATAGCCGCTATTTTGAAAAAAAATTTTATATATTTTTTTTAAACATAACGTATAGGGGCTGCACGTTAGTTCTATGCGATACTCGAAATTTAAATTTTAATCTTCGAAACCAAGCAGTTAAGAGCGTTAACTCTTCCGAAAGTCTCAAAATGGCTAGTATGGGGGTACGATCGAACTTATACATCGCTTGTTTTCAAGCAAAAATATATATTTTTTTTATTTTATTCTGATGAACTTTAGGCTTCTGAACATTTCATGTATAGAGACTTTTTTGACGAAATTCAACACTACTGAGTTATAAGTGATTGAATTTTAATACTTGTCGCCATTTTGCAAAAAATTGACAAAATGGATTTTGCTAACAAACATACACAGGACGCTTAAGAATTCTATACTGTCACAAAAATTGAAATTCAAATATGTATAAATAAGCTCACACTGACCTTAACTATATTGAAAATCTTATGAGCGTATGTATGGTGGGTCGATCGACTCATCACACTAAACGTGTTTTGAAAAAAAAATACTTTTATTTTTTAATTTTTAATTTTTTTTTATAGTATCGTAAGTATAGTCGAAAGCTCTGTTTTGTTTAAAAAATTCAAGTCGATTTCTTAAATAGAAACCTCATACGAGCGTTAACTGTATGCAGAGTCGCATAAAAGCTCGTTCGAGGTCTCGGTCAATATATGGTAAGACTCGGTTTTTATTAAAAAAAAAATAATTAAAAATTGCTTTTATATGCAAATTAAAATTCCAAACACTTTTTGCATACGACATTTTTTAGTAGGATTTCATTTAGCAAAGTTATGACACTTTGAATTTTTACGATAGCCGCCATTTTGAAAAAAAATTTTATATATTTTTTTTAAACATAACGTATAGGGGCTGCACGTTAGTTCTATGCGATACTCGAAATTTAAATTTTAATCTTCGAAACCAAGCAGTTAAGAGCGTTAACTCTTCCGAAAGTCTCAAAATGGCTAGTATGGGGGTACGATCGAACTTATACATCGCTTGTTTTCAAGCAAAAATATATATTTTTTATATTTTATTCTGATGAACTTTAGGCTTCTGAACATTTCATGTATAGAGACTTTTTTGACGAAATTCAACACTACTGAGTTATAAGTGATTGAATTTTAATACTTGTCGCCATTTTGCAAAAAATTGACAAAATTGATTTTGCTAACAAACATACACAGGACGCTTAAGAATTCTATACTGTCACAAAAATTGAAATTCAAATATGTATAAATAAGCTCACACTGACCTTAACTATATTGAAAATCTTATGAGCGTATGTATGGTGGGTCGATCGACTCATCACACTAAACGTGTTTTGAAAAAAAAATACTTTTATTTTTTAATTTTTAATTTTTTTTTTATAGTATCGTAAGTATAGTCGAAAGCTCTGTTTTGTTTAAAAAATTCAAGTCGATTTCTTAAATAGAAACCTCATACGAGCGTTAACTGTATGCAGAGTCGCATAAAAGCTCGTTCGAGGTCTCGGTCAATATATGGTAAGACTCGGTTTTTATTAAAAAAAAAATAATTAAAAATTGCTTTTATATGCAAATTAAAATTCCAAACACTTTTTGCATACGACATTTTTTAGTAGGATTTCATTTAGCAAAGTTATGACACTTTGAATTTTTACGATAGCCGCCATTTTGAAAAAAAATTTTATATATTTTTTTTAAACATAACGTATAGGGGCTGCACGTTAGTTCTATGCGATACTCGAAATTTAAATTTTAATCTTCGAAACCAAGCAGTTAAGAGCGTTAACTCTTCCGAAAGTCTCAAAATGGCTAGTATGGGGGTACGATCGAACTTATACATCGCTTGTTTTCAAGCAAAAATATATATTTTTTTTATTTTATTCTGATGAACTTTAGGCTTCTGAACATTTCATGTATAGAGACTTTTTTGACGAAATTCAACACTACTGAGTTATAAGTGATTGAATTTTAATACTTGTCGCCATTTTGCAAAAAATTGACAAAATGGATTTTGCTAACAAACATACACAGGACGCTTAAGAATTCTATACTGTCACAAAAATTGAAATTCAAATATGTATAAATAAGCTCACACTGACCTTAACTATATTGAAAATCTTATGAGCGTATGTATGGTGGGTCGATCGACTCATCACACTAAACGTGTTTTGAAAAAAAAATACTTTTATTTTTTAATTTTTAATTTTTTTTCATAGTATCGTAAGTATAGTCGAAAGCTCTGTTTTGTTTAAAAAATTCAAGTCGATTTCTTAAATAGAAACCTCATACGAGCGTTAACTGTATGCAGAGTCGCATAAAAGCTCGTTCGAGGTCTCGGTCAATATATGGTAAGACTCGGTTTTTATTAAAAAAAAAATAATAAAAAATTGCTTTTATATGCAAATTAAAATTCCAAACACTTTTTGCATACGACATTTTTTAGTAGGATTTCATTTAGCAAAGTTATGACACTTTGAATTTTTACGATAGCCGCCATTTTGAAAAAAAATTTTATATATTTTTTTTAAACATAACGTATAGGGGCTGCACGTTAGTTCTATGCGATACTCGAAATTTAAATTTTAATCTTCGAAACTAAGCAGTTAAGAGCGTTAACTCTTCCGAAAGTCTCAAAATGGCTAGTATGGGGGTACGATCGAACTTATACATCGCTTGTTTTCAAGCAAAAATATATATTTTTTTTATTTTATTCTGATGAACTTTAGGCTTCTGAACATTTCATGTATAGAGACTTTTTTGACGAAATTCAACACTACTGAGTTATAAGTGATTGAATTTTAATACTTGTCGCCATTTTGCAAAAAATTGACAAAATGGATTTTGCTAACAAACATACACAGGACGCTTAAGAATTCTATACTGTCACAAAAATTGAAATTCAAATATGTATAAATAAGCTCACACTGACCTTAACTATATTGAAAATCTTATGAGCGTATGTATGGTGGGTCGATCGACTCATCACACTAAACGTGTTTTGAAAAAAAAATACTTTTATTTTTTAATTTTTAATTTTTTTTTATAGTATCGTAAGTATAGTCGAAAGCTCTGTTTTGTTTAAAAAATTTAAGTCGATTTCTTAAATAGAAACCTCATACGAGCGTTAACTGTATGCAGAGTCGCATAAAAGCTCGTTCGAGGTCTCGGTCAATATATGGTAAGACTCGGTTTTTATTAAAAAAAAAATAATTAAAAATTGCTTTTATATGCAAATTAAAATTCCAAACACTTTTTGCATACGACATTTTTTAGTAGGATTTTATTTAGCAAAGTTATGACACTTTGAATTTTTACGATAGCCGCCATTTTGAAAAAAAATTTTATATATTTTTTTTAAACATAACGTATAGGGGCTGCACGTTAGTTCTATGCGATACTCGAAATTTAAATTTTAATCTTCGAAACCAAGCAGTTAAGAGCGTTAACTCTTCCGAAAGTCTCAAAATGGCTAGTATGGGGGTACGATCGAACTTATACATCGCTTGTTTTCAAGCAAAAATATATATTTTTTTTATTTTATTCTGATGAACTTTAGGCTTCTGAACATTTCATGTATAGAGACTTTTTTGACGAAATTCAACACTACTGAGTTATTAGTGATTGAATTTTAATACTTGTCGCCATTTTGCAAAAAATTGACAAAATGGATTTTGCTAACAAACATACACAGGACGCTTAAGAATTCTATACTGTCACAAAAATTGAAATTCAAATATGTATAAATAAGCTCACACTGACCTTAACTATATTGAAAATCTTATGAGCGTATGTATGGTGGGTCGATCGACTCATCACACTAAACGTGTTTTGAAAAAAAAATACTTTTATTTTTTAATTTTTAATTTTTTTTTATAGTATCGTAAGTATAGTCGAAAGCTCTGTTTTGTTTAAAAAATTTAAGTCGATTTCTTAAATAGAAACCTCATACGAGCGTTAACTGTATGCAGAGTCGCATAAAAGCTCGTTCGAGGTCTCGGTCAATATATGGTAAGACTCGGTTTTTATTAAAAAAAAAATAATTAAAAATTGCTTTTATATGCAAATTAAAATTCCAAACACTTTTTGCATACGACATTTTTTAGTAGGATTTCATTTAGCAAAGTTATGACACTTTGAATTTTTACGATAGCCGCCATTTTGAAAAAAAATTTTATATATTTTTTTTAAACATAACGTATAGGGGCTGCACGTTAGTTCTATGCGATACTCGAAATTTAAATTTTAATCTTCGAAACCAAGCAGTTAAGAGCGTTAACTCTTCCGAAAGTCTCAAAATGGCTAGTATGGGGGTACGATCGAACTTATACATCGCTTGTTTTCAAGCAAAAATATATATTTTTTATATTTTATTCTGATGAACTTTAGGCTTCTGAACATTTCATGTATAGAGACTTTTTTGACGAAATTCAACACTACTGAGTTATAAGTGATTGAATTTTAATACTTGTCGCCATTTTGCAAAAAGTTGACAAAATGGATTTTGCTAACAAACATACACAGGACGCTTAAGAATTCTATACTGTCACAAAAATTGAAATTCAAATATGTATAAATAAGCTCACACTGACCTTAACTATATTGAAAATCTTATGAGCGTATGTATGGTGGGTCGATCGACTCATCACACTAAACGTGTTTTGAAAAAAAAATACTTTTATTTTTTAATTTTTAATTTTTTTTTATAGTATCGTAAGTATAGTCGAAAGCTCTGTTTTGTTTAAAAAATTCAAGTCGATTTCTTAAATAGAAACCTCATACGAGCGTTAACTGTATGCAGAGTCGCATAAAAGCTCGTTCGAGGTCTCGGTCAATATATGGTAAGACTCGGTTTTTATTAAAAAAAAAATAATTAAAAATTGCTTTTATATGCAAATTAAAATTCCAAACACTTTTTGCATACGACATTTTTTAGTAGGATTTCATTTAGCAAAGTTATGACACTTTGAATTTTTACGATAGCCGCCATTTTGAAAAAAAATTTTATATATTTTTTTTAAACATAACGTATAGGGGCTGCACGTTAGTTCTATGCGATACTCGAAATTTAAATTTTAATCTTTGAAACCAAGCAGTTAAGAGCGTTAACTCTTCCGAAAGTCTCAAAATGGCTAGTATGGGGGTACGATCGAACTTATACATCGCTTGTTTTCAAGCAAAAATATATATTTTTTTTATTTTATTCTGATGAACTTTAGGCTTCTGAACATTTCATGTATAGAGACTTTTTTGACGAAATTCAACACTACTGAGTTATAAGTGATTGAATTTTAATACTTGTCGCCATTTTGCAAAAAATTGACAAAATGGATTTTGCTAACAAACATACACAGGACGCTTAAGAATTCTATACTGTCACAAAAATTGAAATTCAAATATGTATAAATAAGCTCACACTGACCTTAACTATATTGAAAATCTTATGAGCGTATATATGGTGGGTCGATCGACTCATCACACTAAACGTGTTTTGAAAAAAAAATACTTTTATTTTTTAATTTTTAATTTTTTTTTATAGTATCGTAAGTATAGTCGAAAGCTCTGTTTTGTTTAAAAAATTCAAGTCGATTTCTTAAATAGAAACCTCATACGAGCGTTAACTGTATGCAGAGTCGCATAAAAGCTCGTTCGAGGTCTCGGTCAATATATGGTAAGACTCGGTTTTTATTAAAAAAAAAAAAATTAAAAATTGCTTTTATGTGCAAATTAAAATTCCAAACACTTTTTGCATACGACATTTTTTAGTAGGATTTCATTTAGCAAAGTTATGACACTTTGAATTTTTACGATAGCCGCCATTTTGAAAAAAAATTTTATATATTTTTTTTAAACATAACGTATAGGGGCTGCACGTTAGTTCTATGCGATACTCGAAATTTAAATTTTAATCTTTGAAACCAAGCAGTTAAGAGCGTTAACTCTTCCGAAAGTCTCAAAATGGCTAGTATGGGGGTACGATCGAACTTATACATCGCTTGTTTTCAAGCAAAAATATATATTTTTTTTATTTTATTCTGATGAACTTTAGGCTTCTGAACATTTCATGTATAGAGACTTTTTTGACGAAATTCAACACTACTGAGTTATAAGTGATTGAATTTTAATACTTGTCGCCATTTTGCAAAAAATTGACAAAATGGATTTTGCTAACAAACATACACAGGACGCTTAAGAATTCTATACTGTCACAAAAATTGAAATTCAAATATGTATAAATAAGCTCACACTGACCTTAACTATATTGAAAATCTTATGAGCGTATGTATGGTGGGTCGATCGACTCATCACACTAAACGTGTTTTGAAAAAAAAATACTTTTATTTTTTAATTTTTAATTTTTTTTTTTAGTATCGTAAGTATAGTCGAAAGCTCTGTTTTGTTTAAAAAATTCAAGTCGATTTCTTAAATAGAAACCTAATACGAGCGTTAACTGTATGCAGAGTCGCATAAAAGCTCGTTCGAGGTCTCGGTCAATATATGGTAAGACTCGGTTTTTATTAAAAAAAAAATAATTAAAAATTGCTTTTATATGCAAATTAAAATTCCAAACACTTTTTGCATACGACATTTTTTAGTAGGATTTTATTTAGCAAAGTTATGACACTTTGAATTTTTACGATAGCCGCCATTTTGAAAAAAAAATTTATATATTTTTTTTAAACATAACGTATAGAGGCTGCACGTTAGTTCTATGCGATACTCAAAATTTAAATTTTAATCTTCGAAACCAAGCAGTTAAGAGCGTTAACTCTTCCGAAAGTCTCAAAATGGCTAGTATGGGGGTACGATCGAACTTATA